>NC_048310.1:8044645-8179695 GCF_013100865.1 Trachemys scripta elegans | reverse complement strand
CTCCCCCCCCCCCCCGCCACAGTGCCTCCTGCACACCGCTGAACAATTGATCACCGACAGGCAGGAGGTGCTGGACGGGGAGGGGGAAGAGTTGATTGGCAAGGCTGCCGGTGGGTGCTGAGCACCCACTATTTTTTCCCCTGGGTGCTCCAGCCCCAGAGCACCCATAGAGTTGGCACCTTTGGTTCCCAATATCTAAGCTAAATTGCCCTCGCTGCAGATTTAAGCCGATTACTTCTTGTCCTACCTTCACTGGGCATGGAGAACAACTGATCTCCATGAATCCACAGTAAGTAAATCCACATTGTCTGAGAGTAATAAAACTTGGCATTTCTACTAGCCAAGGACCTCCAGAGCTTTACTCATAACCTGAATGAATTCAGATGTTATCCCCCTGCTGCTAATTGGGAAGGAGGCTCCAAGCAAGCACTACTCTTAATGGATTAGAAAACGTTTGCGGGACCAAGGGAGGCTGGACCTGTCATAGAGGAGCCGACGAGGAGAAAGATAACATTAATGAGCAGAGCAATGTGGTTCCTCTCTGGTCTTGTGATGCCAGGCAGCCCGCCTGGGGACAAAGGGATCAGTCCCAACACATCCAAGGATTTCTGCTGTGGCTGCCCTGAGAGAAATTGCAGTGGTAACGAGGAGGTGAATTGCTGCAGGCAGAAAAGCAAGAGCAGTGAGGTAGGGGAAGGCCAAAGGGGACCCAGAGAGGAGCCCTGACGGACAGGAGAGATATACCTATATCTCATAGAACTGGAAGGGACCCGAAGGGTCATCAAGTCCAGTCCCCTGCCTTCACTATCAGGACCAAGTACTGATTTTTGCCCCAGATCCCTAAGTGGCCCCCTCAAGGATTGAACTCACAACCCAGGTTTAGCAGGCCAATGAGATGGTGCAGGGCAAGTGAGCAAATAGACTAGTGGGCATTATCATAAACAAATAATAGAGAGACAAGGTGGGTGAGGTTATATCTTTTATTAGACCAGCTTCTGTTGATGAGAGAGAGATGCTTTCCCTCTCACCAACAGATGTTGGCCCAGTAAAAGATATGATTTCACCCACCTTGTGTCTCTAATATCCTGGACCAACATGGCTACAACAACAACACTGCATGCAAATAATAAACAACTAGTAGTTGAGATTTCCTGGAGGGAAGGAGAGAGACTGAAATGGAGTTATGGAGAGAGAGAGAGAGGAATAAAAAGGGAGAAAAGAGAAAGAAAGAGAGAACTAAAGGGAATCACTTTAGGATCCAGTGTTGGGGTATCTGTCCAGCCATCTCCTGGAGAAGGAGCATGACACTCACAGAGAAACACATCGATTCTGTCTCTAGAGTGTTTGCCATTCCTGAAATGAACAGATCAATCAGCTTGATATCTCCTGGAGAATCAACACATCCGCATTTGAGGAGAGATCGCTTTGTTCACAATTGGGCATCATCTCGGCTTCTTTTGAGAGGCAATGAATGCCGACTTTCACTCCCCAGCAGAGGTTGGATGCTGGCATTTCAGCTCTGGAGCCAACAGGACTGATTTTCAAAGAGAGGGTCTTCCCTTTGCAGAATCCCCCGGCCCTGCTGCCAGACTGCTCTGGCAAGCCTAGAGCAAGAGGTTGCCCTTGTTTCAATAGCAATATGACAGTACTCTAAAGCAGTGTTTCTCAAATGCGGCCACCATGGCCGCATGTGGCCACCCGGGGCTTTTCTTGTGGCCACAGCCTTCTGGGCAGTGACTGAGGGTGGGGGCAAAGCAGCGGTTCCTCCCCTTGAGCTGCAAGGAAGGGTTGGGCCCTGCCCCCCTCTGGAACCCCAAGTGCCAGAGCAGCAGAGAGCTGGTGTGAGTTCCCCACCATCCCAGGCTTCTGGCTTCAGGCCTGAGATGGCAGGTGTCAGGCTCCGGACATGGGCTCCGACCAGGGGGCTTTGGGCGCTGGGTTTTGGCTGCACAGTGGCGGACTCTGTTTCCCCAGCCTCTGGACTCCCTCTCATCACCCCTGGCTCCCGCTGCTACCCCCAACCCCTCACCCACAGGGGCGGCTCCTGGCACAAGCGCAGCAAGCGTGTGCCTGGGGTGGCAAGCCATAGGGGCGGCGTGCCGGTTGCTGTGAAAGCGGCCATCAGGCTGCCTTCGGCGGCATGCCTGCGGGAGGTCCACCAGTCCCGTGGCTTCAGCGGTAATTCAGTAGCGGGGATGCTGAAGGCACGGCACCGGCAGACCTCCTGCAGGCATGCCACCGAATCCGCGTGGCCAGCGGACCGACCGCAGGCGTGCCACCGAAAGTCACCTGACTGCCATACTTGGGGCAGCAAAAACCATAGAGCCACCCCTGCTCACCCATCCACCCCATCACCCCTGGCCTCCGCTGTCTCCCTACCCACCTCTCCTTCCAGGGCTTAATTTGTCCCCCGGCTTGCCAGGGCTGAGTAAGTCTGCTGTGAAAAGTGGTATGTGTATGTGTTAATATCACTCATCACTGCCTCAGAGCTAGCTAACCAGTCTGCTGTGGTGAAAAGTGATATTAACAAACATACAAATATCACTTTTCACAAAAGCAGACTTGCTAGCTAGCACGTGTAAAAGAAAAAAACGCAACCAAAAAAAAGCAAAAGAAACAACAACAACGAAAAAGACAAGAACATACAAAACACCTTATTTGTGTTTCTATTCTGTTTAGGTCCAGAAAGAATAGAGACAACTGTACATTGTTATTATTGAGTCTGCAAATAAAAACTCTACCTAAAAAAATTACTATGATTTGGGCATATATATGTGTGCATATTTATTTGTTTTTCCTAAATTAATTAAGTATTTTAGGGAAAATTGTCATAGTGGCCACCAGCAAGAGTTGGTGGCCACACGCTGAGGCCAGCAAAAAATGTGTGGTGAGAACCTCTGCTCTAGGGCAGCGTCTCCCGACCAAGTGGGAACTGTAGTATTTCTTTATATCAGGGACTTCAGGTGTGCAAGGTGTTTGAAGAGGAGTGGCATTTACAAGAAAAGGGGACTCATATCTAACGTCTCCACGGGCTCTGATCGGAAATACTTCGTGCTAACGTGACATTCCCAAGGCTAATCATTAAACAAGAAATCTCCTTTATGATTTACAGGAATTTGAAGCACCATAGACAGTTGCCTTATTCACAGGGCTGTCTGTGGCCCCGGGAAACCTGCTTTACATTTGTGGTGGTTGTAATTTAGAGGTGGTGACACCCCAATGCGATTGATCCGCCCAGTCATAATTTGAGACCCACTCAGTGTAGAGTAAATTAAAGGATTGGGTTGTAAGACTGATGGTAGAGCAAGAAAGGTGAGAAGCGTGAGAAATGAGACGTGTTTGCAAAGATTTTCAAGGAAATAGCTACACTGAGCCCTGAGTTAGATTCTATCAGGTATAGCTCTATTGGAGCTAATGGAGTTACCCAGGTGTACAACTGGTGTAACTGACACGAGAATCTGAATCATTCTCTGTTATTCCTTTCCCATCTGTTTTTTTTTCAATGGCCATGTGATTGGGCTGGAGGCATCATGCTAAAAAGACTATTCTGTTTCTTTAGTGTACCATTAATGACATCCTCTCCAGGTTGTTATTTGTATTATGTAGGCATTAGAAACCCCAGCCTGGATCAGGCCCTGTTGTGCACACCCAGAACAAAGAGATGGTCCTTACTCCTAAAGAGCTTACCATCAAAGTATCAGCCTAGAGACAACAGATAGATACAGACAGACGAGAGGAGCACAAAGCAACAAGGAGACAATACGGGTCAGCATGACAGGCTGTGATCTCAGCACACCAGCAGCCTCGCTGTTGTCAAGTTTTCTGTAGGCACCACGGCAAAGGAGAGTTTTAAGGAGGGATTTGAAGGACAGCAATGAGGTGGCCTTGTGGATGTTTGCAGGGAATGTGCCCCAAGAGCGAAGGGCAGCCTGGGAGAAAGCACAAAGGTGCTTGTCTGAAAATGTAACCAGTGGGTGATTGAGGCCAGCGTCACAGAGCCATTGGAGGTAGGAGTTGACCTTTCAGTACTGAATTAGATCAGAGCAGGTTTCAGGAACAAATCAGCAAATATGGTTCACTTGCAAGAAAAAGAAACTAGCAGCAAAGAGAGCTTTTCCTCCCTGGTTACCACTCAGTTTTCTGTTCAGAGACCTTCTGGTTGGGGGAAGCGGAAGGCGGGGGAGTGAAATATCCATGAGATTAGGCATTAGCCACCCATTTTTCAAAATCTTGGCCGAAGATTTCCACGTATGACCTTCTATCCAGCAATTAGAGAAAATGAAGCAACTCACACTGCGGTCTCCTCCTTACAATTTCTCCCATTCTGTATCCACACATTAAAGGAATGATACAGTACCAACAAGAGATAGGACCCAGTGCAACGTGCAAGGGGGTGGAGAATTATATGGAACTAAATTCTATAAATCAGTGGCGCAGGGTCAACTGGATATTGTGTGCAGTATGGGTAACCCTACCTCCCCAAGTATATTATAGAACTAAAGAGAGTTCAGAGAAAGGCGACAAGAACCATCAAAGGCCTCGGAAAATTCTTATACAAGGAGGGATTGAAAAGACTGGAATTGTTAGGAATAAGGTCAATAAGAACCAGCATAATGAAGGGCAATATAATAATGAACAGAGAATATAGATTGGGTGCATCTGTTCTCCCCTGACTCATAATACGAGATCAAGAGGCCATTCAATGAAATTAAAAGGCGGGAAATTCAAATCTCATGAAAGGAAATACTTTTTTCACACAACACATAATAAGACTGTGGAACTCACTGCCACATGGTGTCATTGAGGCCAAGACTTTAACAAGATTCAAAGATTTCAGAGTAGCTTCAAAGAGCAATTGGACTGCTATGTGGATAACAGGAGTATCCAGGGTTAACATAGTCCATGCTAACAAAAAGAACATTGGGAGAGAAATAAAACCTCATACTACAAGGCTTAACCCAGTTAGAGAATAGGATGAGACCTCCATGGGGAGCAGATTCCCCTGCTGTAGGGTTTCTTGCACCTTCCTCTGAAGCAACAGGTGCTAGCCACTATCAGAGGCATGATAGGGGACTAGATGGACTATGGGTTTTGGCCCCATCTGGCAATTCATGTGCTCCTGTGCAGAAACCAGAAGTTTCTCTCCCTAGTGGAACTCTCTGTAGGGAGGTCAGGAAAGGAAGGACCATTTCACATTTCAGCAGCAATGGCAGGTTTCTCTTTTAAACTGACACCCACCTATTTCCTGAAAACGTATTATGGATAAACCCTATAAGGACAGGACTATAAAGATGACCTTTGCTGTATATATTCAATGTAAACGTGATTAATGTTTAACTCATCCCCTTGTTTCTGCTGATTTAGTCACTAAGTTGAAAAGCATTCTCAATGTATTAGTGATGTGTACCTCTCCCATTGACCCCGATAAGATAGTGTTCCACTATGGAGATTAAGTAAGAACGCAGATTAAATATCTACAATGTACCCTAGCTGCTGCAGTTTTATGGCATTCCTTGCTCACTTCTTGGAAACATCTCCCCTTTTCTAAACCAAGCAGTAGTTATTTGCTTTGCACTGTGTTTGCCACATGTGTGATTGCATGCTCTTCAGATATGGAATGCCAGATCCTCAGCTCTGCTCTGTCCCGCTGGGGCTAAAAATACAGCTGAGGATTCTGCCCTATATAAAGGGAATTCCTATCTAGTATAACTTGCGAAGTGGGGCATTCCAAGGTGTGGCGGGGAAGAAAGGGACTGGCCGGTGGGCATTATCTCCAGCACAAGTTTGGACAAGTCTGAGACCTTGTCGTATTAATGCAGATGGAATACATGGGCTCAAAGAGTCAAAGATGTTAACATAACCCCGTCACTATCCAACACTCAAGAGTTTGAAACAAGGTTTGGGGTTTTCGTGTATAGAGATCTTGGCTTGCTTAGTACCCGTGGCAAACACCCCATTAAAAATCCTTCTAGCCTTTTATTAAAGATACAGAAACGAAGGGAAAACTGTTAAGACGTCTGAAATGTGAAGTATTAAATAAGGCTTTTGTTTCAGCACAATCTCTTGTTTCCTTTCCCTTTAATGGAGAGAGGCTTTAGAAGAAAGCACCCCCTGGATGGACAGACTCTTTGATGGTAATATCTGTCTTTTGCGGGGGGAAAGAAGACATTTGCTGAGGTGGGCTGGAGCGTTCGTTGCTGCTGCTGCTGTTAAAGTTTCCGAAATAGACAAAACAAGCCAAACACACACACAAGGGAAGAGAAAAGAACAGCAAAGATAGAAAATGCAGCTTCTGTCTCTGCAACCTCACTGCTGGAAAAACACAGGGCCAGCACATGGTCTGACCTGGCAAACTTGTACCAGCCTTGGCCTATTGAGGGCATTGCTTTGAGCTGCATTTCTGGCCACAGGCTCACAGCACTGTTGCAAAATGTGCAGGCTTGCCCAGCTAAGCCAGACCCTTGTTAGAAGAGAAAGGAGAGAGTTAGGAAACAGAAGAAATAAGGGAGGGAAGGAAAAGAACACAAGGGGGGCAACCCAGGTGGTATTTGGGATTCAGCCAGAGCTGGGGGGGGGGATGGCAATGTCATCTGGCTCCCCCTATCTGGCCTGGCTTGATAAGGACATTTCATGATCAGGAGGAAGACCTTCCAGGAGACAGTGGGGAAGGCAGCCATGATGGTGAAGCTCATACCAGTAGCCAATTTTTCTCCCAAAGTCAATTTCTTACAGACCCCAAAAGGGAGTGAGGGGTGGAATAGCCCATTCCCCCTCATTATTTTGTCCACCAACTAGGCCTAGTTTCCAATTCTGATTCACTGATTTTTAGTTCCACACTTTTACCAGGCCTGAGCTTAACACAGCCCTTGAGTTATAGCCAGAGGCCTTTTTGTTTGTACCAATTGTCTTTCTGTCTCGCTTTTGCACCTTTTCCCATCAACCTTTGCTGTTCCAGGTTATTGTGACATCTTAGGAACCGCCACTCACTTTTACAGTTGAACTCACAATTCTAGTAAATGTGAAGACCCCGTTATCACAACTGTCCCCAAACCCCTGCTCATTCCAGGATCAGGGGATAGAAATGTGGCAGCAAAAGCCACCTGTACCCTGCTTCTCCTCAGGTGCACCGAGCGTAGCCCCATGATGTGCCCTAGACCTCCTCGGTGTACATAACTCTGGGCTGCAGTACAAGCCTTACAGCCACTGAAGCCTCTTTCTCTGGGGAATTTGGTGTCACACTGACAGCCCTGGAGAGCCACGTCCTCTGCTGATCCATGGAAGAAGTGCAGCCCGGATAGAGGCAGTGTGAGCTTCTCCCACCCTGCTTCTTCAGTGTGGCAGGACCTGGCAGGACCTCCCATTGCAGTGAGAGCGAGAGTTTCCTTTCCCTGGTCTCTGTGCTCCCAAGTGTGGCAGTGAGACCCACCAGTTCATTGCACCTCGGTCTCCAAACAGACATCAAATACAAAAGGTCTTTGCTCCCTTCACCACCCAGCATGGGTCAGATTCAAACAGACAGCTTAGCAATTAAAGGAAACAGCATATGGGGCCAATCTTCTGTGGCACTCAGAGCTCAGAAGTAATTCCAAGGAGCTCAGACTTCCTCAGGTGTAGCTGAGAACAAAATTTGTCCTTGTGTCTTTACCTGGGCCAAGAATATGAGTTATAAAGAGGGAGCTAATGGCCCTTCCTTGGCACACGTGGGTGTTTTAGCTCCTAAAGGGCAGCAGCTAGGTTGGCATTTTATATAGTGTTTAGGCTGTAATTTTTTTAGGGCACAGATCATGTCTTCCTATGTGTTTGCAAAGTGCCTGGCACAATAAGGGCCCCAATCCTTGGCTACTGCAGTTCAAATACAGAATGATGATGATAACACTGAGTGAGCTTAAGAAATCTATAAAAATGAGAGCTACTTGTGGGACAATGTGACTGTCAGTTTCTTGTTAAGGAAAGGAGAATTGCCCAGAAGAACACTCCACTCCCACTTAATGAGCCCCAAGGAAAGTGTTACCAAGTCTTGTAATTTTATCGCAAGTCTTGCAACATTTCAGGTTTTTCTTAAAGCCCCAGCTCCCAGAGCCCTGTGATTACATCAGAATCTCAGCTTTCGTTTCAATTAAAAACTAGCTCTGGTGATTGCAGAGGAAAGCTTGAAATCATGAATCTCAAAAGCGCAGAAGGCAATAAAAAGACTCCAGCTTGTAGGGGTTTTTTTTAATCTCATGGCTTTAAGGCGAATGCCCTGGGTCTCTTTGGGGCCTGACTGGTGATTTTTGAACCCTTCCGTTTGGCAATACTAGTGCGCCACCGCTCCGCCCCCCGAGTTATGGCGAGATGACACGAGCATTACAGCGAAAGATAATCTGGCCTCATTACTTTTTGCCTGATATGTCAGGCTGGTTAACCGTTCATTGATCCCTGGGACCTGTGACTTTAGAAGTGAAAATAAAAGGAAAAACAATGAGCATTTAGGGCCTTCACGCATTAACCAAAAGTGCTTTGTTTTGACAAATAGTCTCCCATTAGGTTGCAAACTTTTTCACATAGTTAGGTAACTCCTGCCTGGGTGAGGGTCCCATGGCCCTAGAAATGGTGCCCAAGAGGGTTGGCATTTGGGAGCGATGCACGGTGGTGCGGGGGAGTACCTCACCCGTGCAGCGTAGAATCTCCCTGAGTCAGGACTCCCTGGGTGGGCTTGGGGCATGGACAGGCCAGGGGCAGGGCCTGAAGATCTAGTGTGACGTCAGTACACCAGTCCTCGCCTCCTGTAGGTTGATCAGCCTCTGAGCTACAGTAGCCTCCATGGAATGGCTCTGCCACCACTCCAGACTCAGGAGGGTGGGATTCCTTTTCCCCCTCCCACGCATCTGCCTAACACCCAGCCCATCCACTCAGGATCAGTGGTGCCAATTAGGGAGGAACGGGGGGCTGGGGAGCAAATACCCCTCCCCAAGGTTTTTGCACTTGCTCAAAGTTTCATAGGCTGCAGAGCTGGGGCGCGGGGGGGGCAGGGGGGGAAGCCTGACCACTTCTAAGCAGCATTCCTGTGCTAAATCAGTACCGCTGGGTCAAATGGTGATGCGACCTGGCGCACAGGTTGTTTGTCCATGTCCGACATCAGCAGAGTGCAGGGGAGTCCACCAAGAACTTCACTCCTGGCAACGCCAGCTCACACACTTCATGAGTGAGGAGAGACTCCCCTGCCAAGGGAGAGCAAGCGGGGACTGGTACGAGGTCCCCAACAGGCGCTGACAGGGACTAGAATTTGCCCCTCTCCCCACAAGAACTATCTGAATGGGCCCCACTGCTCAGGATGGGCTTGTATTTCCAAGCAAAACGTGCATTCATTAGCGAGGAATAACTTTTTCTATTTCTTGGCCATTTTCACTCTTCTCCCAACTTCAGGAGAGACCATTTGAGAGAGACTAGTCCAGACTCACACTCAGGATGTTCGGATCTCAGTCCACCCAGCTCAAGTCCATATCCTATCTCTCTCTTCTTCTATCCACCTCCCTCTCTCTCACCCATCACAAGTCTGTTTATAGATGTAAACTAAACTTCTTGGAATCTCTCCTCGTTTTGTAGATGACTCACTGTCACTAGAACGTATAGAAATGTTGTAACATCCCGCCCGCAATTGCCTTACGAATAAATACCAGTGACCTTAGGCAATTTTTGTAAGTACTGTACATACTCCTCTGCACACTTTAAGGTGTATATTTATTCACCAGTCTTTTTTGTTCACCCTCCGAACTGATAGCACTAATGGCCTTTTGATACAATTCTAGAAACCACTATCCGGACCATAGTAAACTGGTATTGTAAAATCTCAGATATTGAGAAACAGTATCGTTTTGGTCTCCCTTTCTCCCTGCCTACATGTAGGTTTTCACTTTCACATACTGTCGCTTTAAATTCCACTTTTGATCAGCCTTCTGAACCCATCAAACATTTGGGAAGAAACAGCCATTAACCTTACATTTTACACTTACAAAAATCAGAATGTAAATCACGTTGTTTAACCACTGAGCTTCCCACTCAAACCCATACATCGACATAAGTTCCCTTGAAACTCTGCCTAGAGAGGCTGAAAGGTTAGTAAAAAATACCAAACCCTTTCTCGGTTTGTAACACAAACACTTTGCTTTCATTATGAAAGTTTATCAGCTCTAGTGCCTTCCCAAGCCAAATACAGTACCTGATTCAAGAAGTGACTCTGTAAGTGGCTTTCAAATATTTGAGCGTATGACAGAGGTTTGTTTAAGAACTATTTCTTCTGATGCTTCTGAGGAAGGTGTAGTTTTTTATACAGATCTTCACCAGGAACAAACTGATGTCGTTCCATTGTGGTCAGTGAAACAACAAGGACTAAACACCACCCGAGGGTCTGGCCCTCATCATTTAAATGAATCTCAGTTTAGCATTAGTTTAATTATAGTAAGTTTGATAACTGAATATAATTTACCACTCTCTAAAGAGTTAAGTATAGGAGCTAAAGCTCTAATGAAATCAATAGACATTGGCTCAAAGACTTGGCAAATTGGAACTTAATTCTGCCTTAGTGCACCACAGGTCCCCCTAACTGAGCAAAAAACTCAAGTGAACTTCCAAATGTTCTTTCATGTACATGGATGATGTTTTCTATCGATCTATCACCATAGCAGGCACCAAATAAGCCAATTACAGAAGACTCAGTAGCAATCTGACAATGAGCTGTGTTCCTCTTGTGGACCCGCCTTGCTCTCTCAACACCCCACGCTGAGTTCTTAAAAATACACCTCTACCCCGATATAACGCTGTCCTTGGGAGCCAAAAAAATCGTACCGCGTTATAGGTGAAACCGCGTTCTATTGAACTTGCTTTGATCCGCCGGAGTGCACAGCCCCGCCCCCCACCCCGGAGCACTGTTTTACAACATTATATCCGAATTCGTGTTATATCGGGTCGCGTTATATCGGGGTAGAGGTGTAGTTCATTCTGCAAACCAAGTGGGTAGGGCTGCATTGACTGCTGATTGTCTCACAGGCTGCCGCTGGAGAATTGCTGAAATACTATGGGTAGTGATTTCATTTTCCAACCCCTGCCAAAGTAAACTTTCTCTTCTCTGATCCTGGGGTTGACACCTCCTGAGTTACTATTTTTCAGGGACTGTGCTATTTATGTGGATTCCTCAAAAAAGTCTGAAGCACTTTTATTGTCGTGAAGGGCAGGAACTGGCCCCTTTATTGTTTGAGCAAGGTGGAATTGCAGGCTCCACATCAGTGTTTATAATCTACACAGGCACCCTTTGATTCTGAGGAGTGACCTTTATTCCAGGCAGTTTTCCCCCAGGTTTATCCTGAAAAAAATCTGCCCCCTGTCTTTTATTTCCCCCTCCATCTCCACTCATCACTCTCCCTCTGTGCGATGCAGACAGGGCTTGACTGACGCTTCCAGAAGGGCAGCAAGCAACCATTTGTTTTCTTGCAGAGGGCCCTCGCGCATCAGTGTGGTTGTATTTCCTTCCCTGTGAGGGAAGGGGGGCAGGAGGGGGTGATGCCAAGTGCAGAGGGGATTATTGCACAATGTCAGGATCACATCAACGGTCAGAGCTCCAGGGCAGCAGCAGGGGGAGGAGAGACGTGCAGTTGGACTGCGTTGTGGCCCAGGGTCTTTTTATACTTTTAGAGAAGTTGGGCTCATCCCAAGTTCCTCTCCTACAGATTGTTCCTGTTGTTGCTGCGCTCCAACCCCGCAGGCCATGTGACTGCCCACAGCAGTGTCTCAGTGTGACCTGGGCTCAGCTCTATCTGGCTCACCTAGCCCACTCCCCACCACCCACCCCTCGGCTTTGTAACACTGATACCTCCACTTTTGCTTTGCTTCCACCTTTGGTTCTCGAGGGCTGGCTCAGGCCCGTCTTTAGCCCTGGGGTTTGCTCCTTTTTATTCACTCCCATCTCTTCTGTCGGATGTTTTGGATTATTTTCCTTTTTGTAATTCACCTCTTTCGGGACTCTAAACCCTTTCAGGGCTTGAAGCTGAAATGTGATCAAGGAATAGCTCTCACGAGCACTCTGCATCCCTGCGTCAGGGGAGAGGAGGAGTTGAATTTTCTCTGGTGTCCTTGTATTCTTTAATAAAACTTGGCCTTACTAATAGGCTAAGTTTCTTAATTTGTAAATGCACTAGATTTGCAAAATCATGTTGCCATGGAATTCACGTGCATTGGAACTGGGAGGCGAGACTCTGATCTCAGTGTGTCCACTGGGGCAAATTTTTGGTTTCATTGCATGCCCTGGGGCTAGTTTCTAGTGGACATAAATAGAGTCTCTCTGGAGGAATACCAGCGTGAATGAGATTACAACTTGGCCCCAGAACTCTCAGGGGAAGACAGTTATTTCAACAGAATAACAGAAAACCATATTTTAAAATGACAATTAAAAAGTAAACTAGTCAATCAGTGCATTTCCAATGATCTATATAAAGTTAAAATGTAGCAAGAACTTTGATGAAACAGAAATGTTTCCCCCTGTAATATCGTTGCTGTTTCTTGCTACTCAGGTCCGGTATTAATTCAGGTTGGGTTTCTTTCCGGTGAAGCCTTAACATCGGAAAGTACCTTGTAAAGCATGCGTTCTCTCGGTATTCATAGCAAAAGAAGGTCAACGATTCTGTTGCTATGAAGTTCTTAAATAAGGGTGATAGAAGCAGGGCATTTCTCTACATTGGCAGGTCTGTCTTCCTATGAAAATAAGCTAGGAGAGGTCTAACAGCGACTGAATATGAAAGCAAATAGCATGATATCCTCATGATTATGAGAAAACAAGAAACTATTTGTTTGGAAATGATGCCTCCGCTGTGGTAATAAAGGCCTGCTGACTGCCATTATTGCAAAAGGGTCAGACTTTGTGTTCTTGATCCTATTCGCTTCAGTGGGAGTTTTGCTCAATGGAAAACCACAGAATTTGGCCTAAAACCAGATCAGAAGTTGGTTTTGTCCTTATTTTCTCCTGCTGTTGCTCTCTAACTGCACCGGTTGCATCTACCCAGCTGTCAGTCAGTAATACTGACATCTATCAAACATATTCTCAGCATAAGCAATGCAGAATTAGCCAGCTGTGGACTGCATGCTAAACTGCTTCGCTTTGTCAGGATTTTAGTATTAATTATTTAGATTTCCAAAAAGGCTTTAGACAAGGTCCTGCACAAGAGCTGCTAAAGAAGTTACATTGGCAGGGTCGAAATGCTAAGTATTGTTATGGAAACGCTGGCCAGGAGACAGGAAGCAAAGAATAGGATTAAATGGTCACTTTTCTTCCTGGTAAAAGATTTATAGCGGATGCCTGAAGGATCGTAGTAGGTGGTGTTTAATATTTATTTATCAGGGGGTAGCCGTGTTAGTCTGTATCCACAAAAATAACAAGGAGTCTGGTGGCACCTTAAAGACTAACAGATTTATTTGGCCAAATAAATCTGTTAGTCTTTAAGGTGCCACCAGACTCCTTGTAATATTTATTTATTAATAATCTGGAAAGGGGATGGGGTGAGTAGTGAGGACCCCATGAATGCAGAGGAAGTTCAATGTCAATGAATACAAAGAAATGCAAATTTGAAATGAAAAATTTACGCTGTTTATATATTTTACAGAGTTCTTCCTTAACTTTATTAACTCAAGAAAGGGACCCGGGAGTCATTGTAGACAACTGAATGGAGACCTCTATTCAGTGCGCAGTTGTGGTCAAAAAATCAAATGAGATGTTAGACTGCATAAGGAATGGGATGGAGAATATTATAATGCCTTTATTTAAATCAGTGGTGCAGCCTCATTTGCAGTATTGGTCACCCCATCTCCAAAAGGATATTATAGACCTAGCAGGGAGTCAGAGAAGGGCTGGGATTGTTGCCTTAGAAAGAAGATGAATAAGAGGGGGAACGATAAAAGTATATGAATGGTCTAGAGAAGGGAGATCAGGTGCTTCTGTTTTCCCTCATAGCACAAGAACTAAGTGGACATTCAATTCAATTAAAAGGTGGGAAAACCAAACGCAATGAATGGAAATACTTTCACACAATGTGTAATTAGACTGTGGAACTCATTGCCGTGGGAAGTCCATCAGACCTAGAATTTAATGATATTCAAAAAAGGATTAGATATTTATATGAATATCAAGAATATCCAGAGTTATCATAACTAAAGATAGCAAAAAAAAATTGTGGTAGGGATATTAAATCTTGTTCTTCAGGACTTATGCCAGTCTCTAACTATTAGAAATAAAGATAAAACCTAATGAGGAGGACAGATTATCCCACAACTGCTTACTGGAGGGTTCTCACCCTTTCCTGGGAAGCATCTGGTTCTGACCACTGTCAGAGAGAGGTTATTAGACTAGATGGATCTTGAACTGATCGATTCTGGCAATCCCAGTGTTCCTAATTTATTAGTGCATATGGCTGATGTCATTGTACAGATATTTTTAGAAAAAATAATATTTAATTATCACTTCACTGCCCTGTCCCTCAGTTTCCTCTCTGCAAAATGGGACATAATACTGTGTAATGGGCTTTGAAATCTATAGATGAAAAGGACCTATATTTCTGCAAAATACTGTTGTTATAACAGTGCAACGTTTAACAAAGCACAAGCACTGCTAGAATTGGGATAATGGTAGGTTTAAAAGGCTGGTCGTGTTTGCCTAGAATACTCCCTTCTTTGATAATGCTGACGAATGTTAAGTGGGTTCTGTTGGCTCATTCCCCCACCTGGATTTAAGGGAGGTGGGAGAAGCTCTTTAAAGATTGAGGATTTAGGGAGTGGGCTGAGTAGTTCTGAGAGAGGAACCCTAGAAGAAGCCAAGCCTGGGGAAAAGCTTATGTTGTATCCTTGTTTGTTCCTTTGTTCATAAAGCTAAATGCTTGAATGGGGGTGACTATAGATTCTGCACAGTTCTCGTGGACTGTGTTTGGAAGCAGATTAGGAGTGACACCTGCTCAATGTATGCTAATCATATTTAGCATTCAGGACTTTCCACTTTCAAATAGCTGCTGAAGACACACTTTAAAGGCTGTTTCACATCCGTAACATCTGCGAGGAAAGGGTATCTTCTAGCTGCCTTTGTGCTAATATTCAGAAGCCTGGGTGATACAGTATTCCCAATTGTGCCTGGAGATCTGCTCGCATGACTCCCAGGGTGTATAAAAAAACTGCCCCCAAGACAAATTTTTTCCAAGGAGTTGAACCCATACCGAATTGGACCCACTGTATTCGATTTGTTTTTCTAATGAACTGCATGTCAACAACAAGGTACCAGGCCTTCAGATGCAGAGAAGACCTACTAGGATGATCAGGGGAATGGAAAGCCAGTCTTACAAAAGGCAACTAAAAGAGCTTGGCTTGTTTAGCCTAGTAAAATAAAGGCTGGGAGGGGGTCTGATTGCTCTCAGAAAACACATGGGGGTAAACACCAGGGAGGGAGAAGAGCCATTTAAGCTAAAGGACAATGTTGGCCTGGATTCGATGACCCAGGAGGTCCCTTCGAGTCCTACGGTCCTATGTTCAATGGCAGGAGATGTGCCTGCTGCTTCTGCCTTGTCCCATGGCATTTGTTTCTTTATTTCTTTACCCAGTAACAAATCATGAATGTATCTATTTTTGCTCGGTCTTGATCATTTCCAATGGTGAAAGAGCAGCAACGATTTTGAGGAAGTGGCTTTCACTTTGCTAAACTTTCTCCTGCGAGCAATGTCCTCTAGTGCCGGGGTTCTCTGATTTTTCACCGCTGGTGACCCCAAAACTGGAGGCAGGGTCTGATCCCCATCTCACTGACACTGGTGTAAATCAGGAGTAATTCCAACAGAGCCATGCTGATGGAAACCCCTTATAAGTGAAGGAAGAATTAGACGTGTAATATCCAGGGGTCCAGCAAGAAGTAAGAGGGTTCTTATTGACCAGGTCTAAGTCATTCCCCCGGGTGCTCAGGGTGTTGTCCCATCCTACCCCGGCAAGATCTGGGTCCCAGTGATAGTGGCAGCAACAGAGGCATGCATTCACAAGCCTATCCCTATGCGTGCCCATGCTCAGTTCTTGTAGGAAGCACTTGAGAATATACAAATAACTAGGGCTTTCAATTAATCGCAGTTAACTCATGTGATTAACTCAAAAAATTAATCAGGATTAAAACAATTAATCACGATTAATCACACTTATAACAATAGAATACCAATTCAAATTTATTACATATTTTAGATCAAGGGTCGGCAACGTTCGGAATGCGGCTCGCCAGGGTAAGCACCCTAGTGGGCCAGGCCAGTTTATTTACCTGCTGATGCAGCAGGTTCGACCGATCGTGGCCCCCACTGGCCACGGTTTGCCATCCCGGGCCAATGGGGGCGTCGGGAAGCCGCGGCCAGCACATCCCTTGGCCCGCACCGCTTCTCGCCGCCCCCATTGGCCTGGGACGGCGAACCGCGGCAAGTGGGGTCCGCGATCGGCCGAACCTGCCACGTCAGCAGGTAAATAAACTGGCCCAGCCCGCTAGGGTGCTTACCCTGGCGAACTGCGTGCCAAACGTTGCCAACCCCTGTTTTAGATATTTTTTCTACATTTCCAATATTGATTTCAATTATAGCACAGAGTACAAATTTCACAGTGCTTACTTTATATTATTATTTTTTATTACAAATATATGCACTATAAAAATGATAAACAAAAGAAATTGTATTTTTCAGTTCACCTCATACAAGGACTGAAGTACGACCTCTTTATCATGAAAGTGTAATTTACAAATGCAGATTTTTTGTTTTTTGGTTACATAACTGAACTCAAAAACAAAACAGTGTAAAACTTTACAGCCTACAAGTCCACTCAGTCCTACTTCACTAAGACAAACAAGTGTGTTTACATTGACAGGAGATAATGCTGCCTGCTTCTTATTTACAATGTCCCCTGAAAGTGAGAACAGGAATTCACATGGCACTTTTGTAGCCGGCGTTGCAAGGTATTTACATACCAGATATGCTAAACATTCGTATGCCCCTTCATGCTTCGGCCACCATTCCAGAGGACATGCTTCCATGCTGATGATGCTCGTTAAAAAAATAATGTGGCAATTAAATTTGTGACTGTACTCCTTTGGGGGTGGGGATTGTATGTATCCTGCTCTGTTTTACCCGCATTCTGCATATATTTCATTTTATAGCAATTTCGGATGATGTTTGTGTTCGTTTTAAGAACACTTAAACAATTTCGGATGAACAGCACATATTCGTTTTAAGAACACTTTCACAGCAGATTTGACAAAATGCAAAGAAGGTACCAATGTGAGATTTCTAAAAATAGGTACAGCACTCAACCCAAGGTTTAAGAATCTGAAGTGCATTCCAAAATCTGAGAGGAATGAGGTGTGGAACATGCTTTCAGAAGTCTTAAAAGAGCAGCACTCCAATGTGGAAACTACAAAACCCAAACCAGCAAAAAAGAAAATCAACCTTCTGCTCGTGGCATCTAATTCAGATGATAAAAATGAACATGCGTCGATCCGCACTGCTTCGGATCATTTTCAAGCAGAACCCATCATCAGCATGGAAGCATGTCCTCTGGAATGGTGGTTGAAGCATGAAGGGAAATATGAAAATTTTGCGCATCTGGTAAGGAAACTATCTTGCAACGCCAGCTACAACAGTGCCATGCAAACACCTGTTCTCACTTTCAGGTGACATTGTAAACAAGAAGCAGGCAGCATTATCTCCTGCAAATTGTAACCAACCTTGTTTGTCTGAGTGACTGGCTGACCAAGAAGTAAGACTGAGTGGACTTGTAGGCTCTAAAGTTTTACATTGTTTTATTTTTGAATGCAGTTTTTTTTAACATAATTCTACATTTGTAAGTTCAACTTTTCATGATAAAGAGATTGCACTACAGTACTTGGGTGAGATGAATGGAAAAAATACAATTTTTTTGTTTTTTACAGTGCAAATATTTGTAATAAAAAAGAAATATAAAGTGAGCACTGTACACTTCGTATTCTGTGTTGTGATTGAAATTAATATATTTGAAAATGTAGTAAACATCCAAAAATATTTAAAATATATGGTATTCTATTGTTCTTTAGCAGCTTGATTAATCGCGATTAATTTTTTTAATCGCTTGACAGCCTTACAAATAACCTCTCAGGCTGCTTCCATCCCAGAATGCACCTTGCCATCAGAGCCTCCAGAGCTGAGAAATGATCCTCTAGTTCCTTACATATGGAAAGTACATTAATACAAGGTAACTGGGTAGGATTTTTCAACTGAAAGGCTATGAATGGGCCTTTTGCCATCTGCTTTTGAAAATTCCACCCACTGTCTGTTTCCATTAATAACAGAGTAGGACTTTCCAAAGCAGTCACCATTAATCTGACGGTGCTGCCATTGAAGACAACCCGCTGGAAGCAGAGAAAGGCCAACACTGGGCACTTTGCAAAATTCTACGAAGCAAGAGAGCTGCCCTTTGTCAGTCCAACTAAGTGAGCTTTGAATGCCAAGCATTTCACTAGCTGTGGATTGTGTTAGATGTAATATGTTTTATTATTGTTGTTGTTGTTGTTTCCTATGCTGCAATTCCCTAGTGTTTCTGCCAAGATGTTTTCTTTCATAACATTCCCACAAACCGTTAGTAAGTATTTTAAGCTCAAAGTTTCAATAACTGTATAACTTTTTTTTAAGTTGATCCTTCCTTTTTGCAAAATGTATTGTAGTTTTGTACACACAGAAATAGGGGGGTAAGGAGAGTCCATTGATAGTGTCTATCATTAAAATTCTGATTAGGACATATTTCTATGTCATCTAATTCAGAATGTAACAGATAAAAAAAAACATGAACAAGAAGCGATAAGTGCTTGGCTTAGCTCTCATTAAGAGTTATACAGATTGAATGTCGGGGACAGTTTGCATTCTTCTTATGCCAGCTTCTACAGGGAATGGACAGAGGTTAGAAAAATTGCAGTTATAAAAGCATCATTTTCTTTGCTATCTGAAGCATCAATTGTATTGGTCAGTGCTTCTCACCCTTGGGATCATGGGTCTAACCTGAGCTGTGAAGGTGTTTTCTGGGGATTTCAGGGTGTTTTACAGAACGATTCCATGCTTCTTAAAAAATGTTTCTAGCCCTTGAGTTGCAAAGGAATAGTGCTGGATGTAAACAGACGAACTAATCCAGTTTAGTGAATGCATAGCCATGAGGAACGTACACTAAATGAAAAGTATTAAGAGAAGCATACTGAGGGCCATCCATATTCCTCAATAGTTCATGTAAATAGGCAAAGCCGCATCCCCTTTGGTATTGGTGGACTTGCTCTTGTATCAAGATGCACTTGGTTTATACAGGAGTTTGATGATATCGTCTGTTTTGGTGTGAGTGATTTAATAGGTTTATCAGACCTTGTTAGTGCTTTTTGTTACTTCAGTCAAAAACCTTGTTGTATATTTAAACATATGACCATACTACATAGGTACTCAGATCCCACAGTGAAATGAATAAACAGACAGACCTTTGTGACTTTTTTGGACCCAATATTACATGGCTGGACAAACAGCGCAAAAGTCAATCTTGAATCTTTGTGGAGCCAAGAGAACAGTATGTAGAGAACATGACAAATGAAGTCAAGCATCAATCCTTGGCAGACAGTGCTGCTGACATCCCGACGCGACAAAGCACTCTAGAATGCGCTGAATTTTAAGCGTGTGAGATGTCTGAATGGAAGGCAGGGAAGTGAATGGGAACTTTGCCTGAGTCAGGACTGAGTAAAAACTAAGGGGCTATGGACATGGGGAGGTTTTTGTGGAGTATGTTTGTGCATAGAAGCTTTTGGGAAATAACTAATACAAAGTGCATCCACAGGCTAGCTTCAGCCTACTTCCCTTTGAATCATTGTATCCACACAGTACTGAGGGGTTTTTTTTTTCAATAAGTGCTCAACATTCTGGGCCGGTTTCCTGTGGCGCATCGTCCTGCTGTAGGCTCTATGCATGCTGGGATTATTCTCGCTGTGTGTTGTGGGATACCTACTGGAAGCCACTGGAATTCTGGGATTTGGGGTCAGCAAGCAAAATCCCATGATTCCTCTCCTGAAATCCAATAATTCATCTTTTTTTATTTTATTTTATTTCATTGGTGAGCCGGCACCATTTCCAAGCTGCTGTGAGCCCGCATGCAGGGAACACTGCTGTACACTGTGTTCCTGCCATCATTCATAAGCAGAGGCTGTGCTTGTATTTGCAGTCCTACAGCCAGATGGGTTTTAGCTGTGGAGGTCAGCCACTGGGCCGCCCAGCTGATTTGAGTAGAAAAGGAGGAGGAGGAAATCAAGCAGGTACTGGTGGATGAACTTTTCCTGGAGCAACTTCACGCAATGGAGCATCATTTCTGGGCCTGGGGAAAAGGTGGGTAAGGATAGTGACGCAGAACTGGGAGGATCAGGGGTGGCAATTAGAATTTCAGGATGACAAAAGCCACTTTCCTAGAGATCTGTGCAGAGCTCACCGGGGTGATGCAAGGGAGGAACCCTCGTATGAGATGTCTCCTTAGCATGGAGAAGCATGTGGCCACTGCCGTCTGGAAGCTCGCCATCCGCTATTGCTTCGACCTGTAGTTTGGAGTTGGTAGATCAACTGTCAGAGCTGCTGTCAGGAAGGTGTGTGTCCCCATAAAGAGGGTGCTGATACCCTAGGTCATAAAGCTTGGCAATTCACAGGATGTTAAAGATGGATTTGCCTGGGGTTCCCAGATCATATCCAGGCCATAGATGGAGCTCATGTTCCTAGTCTTTGCCCCAGACACCAGGCCTCAGAGTTCATAAACAGGGATATTTCTCCATGGTGCAACAAAGCCTGCTTGATGACTATGGCAGGTTCACTAATATTAATGGTGGTGTCTGGAAAGGTCCATGATGCCAGGATCTTTAGAAACTTAGACATGCAATGCGAGAGGAAACATTAGCTGCCAGGACTAATATGGACATTAAGGATGTAGTGATTCCCTGTCTGTATGGGGGACCCAGCTTACCCTTGGCGTCCCTGGCTTATGAAGCCTTTTGCTCGACACTCGTATAGGGGACAAGGACCTGTTTAACTTTACCCTGAGTAGCTCAGAGTGGCAATAGTGGGTGCACCTGGAGAGGCTGAAATGCATCGTGCCGAGGCTGCAGGATGCTGTAGGGTATCTGCCTCATGCTATAACCGCTTGCTGTATTTTGCAAGGGAGCGAGTAAGGACCATGGGATTTGCCCGTTAAATTGCGTGAATCTCACATGGCAATGGGCACTAGGTGGAAATATAGAATTATAGAAATGTAGGCCTGGAAGGGACTTCAAGAGGTCATCTAATTCATCCCCTTGTGCTGGCAGGTGCTTCTTAAAAACCAACAATGGTGGGCCTTCCACAGCCTCCCTTGGTAATCTGTGTGACGCTGACAGACCAGGTGCCCGCTCATGCCAAAGCCCCGAGGCGTCACTGAACGCTGACAAATGCACAGCTGGAAACCAGTCTGACTCTCCCGTGTGTTAGCATTGTTCAAACAGCTATTAGATGTGTTTCGTGTTCAGCCTTCATGAGATGCTTGTGAGTTGCTGCCTGCGTTACTCTCACTTGCAATATCTGTATCTCATGTTATAGGGTAATATTTCAGTGTTTGCTCTATACCCCACCCCCCACCGTCAGGAGAGAAGCATTACCCAGTGTGAGATACTAGCTTCCTACAAGAGGTGTCACCTCTTGTACCACAAACGAAGGTCTATAGACACCGGACGAATCATTGTGTAACATCAAGGGACAAGAAGCTTTGTTGATTGTTCCCCCTACACCCATGAAGAGGGGATGTGCACAAACCCTCTTCCCATCACAGTTTGAACTCTGGGGGGAGGGAATAAAAATCCCTGACCAAAAGGATCTGGATCACCGTGCTGCTTGGAATTTGGAAAGGGCAAAAGTTCTAAGCTTAAGATCCCTTGATCCCCAAGCGGCTTAGCCCTAGAGAACATAGAGAGCTTGCATATGACAGCAGCTCCTATTATCTTTTGGAACCCACGCCTGTAGCTCATTTGTGTGGGTATGTTTACCTGCTTTAACCTTGTAAATAACTCATTTCTTGGGGGGGAGGGATAGCTCAGTGGCTTGAGCATTGGTCTGCTAAACTCAGGGTTGTGAGTTCAATTCTTGAGAGAGCCATTTAGGGATCTGGGGCAAAATCAGTACTTGGTCCTGCTAGTGAAGGCAGGGGGCTGGACTCAATGACCTTTCAAGGTCCCTTCCAGTTCTAGGAGATAGGATATCTCCATTTTTCCTACTTAATAAATCTTTAGTTAGTTTATTACAGGACTGGCTACAAGCGTTGTCTCTGATACGAGATCTAGGATACGAGTGACCTGGGATAAGTCACTCGTCCTTTGGGACTGGGAGTAACCTGAATATTGCTGTGATTTTTGGTCTAAGGGACCATCTATTACAAAGGCAGGCTTGCCTGGGTGGCAAGATAGATGGGAGTGCCCAAAGGGACTGTCTGTGACTCCATGTTAAAGCTGTTGGTGTTTGAGGAGTTAACACTTGATATTTGGTTGGTGAAATCTAAGCACAGAGCACACAACCAGTTTGGGGTTTGTACCCTGGTTTGTAATAGTCTGCCCCGAGGTTGGCACCCACATTCATGAGCCACTCCAGACAGCTTGACAACCTGTTCCGATGTGTGGCCAGGTTCTGCTGGAGAAGCCCTTAATCAGCTCCTGCCACTCCAGCCCCAATCTGGGAGAATGGATTGGGGCTGGGTGAACCGCCCTATTTTTGCCTAGTAACTGACCACACCTGCCAGCCTCATTAGCAGGAGCTACAAGGCTGGAAGGAAGTGAGAAAAAGGGGGGGTGAAGACTGACAGCGGGAGGTCAGGCTCAGAGGGAGTAGGAGCCTCCTAGCCTGTTGCTGGCTAGGCCTGTGGTAGGCCAAGCAGTTGTAAATCTCTATATAGTTGGAAACTGGTGGTGGGAAACTGATCACGAATAAAGAACATGGGTGTTGCACCAGACGGAAGTGTCCCTGATTCACAGAGGAGAGGGGCCAAGGGGCTGAATCCGGAGGGGTGCAGTGTGAACCCCGTTACAAAGTGCTAACTATCTTTAGCATTAGAAAGTTTTTCCAAACATCTAAGCTAAATCTCTCTTGCCGCAAATTAAGCCCATTACTTCTTGTCCTACCTTCAGTGGACAGGAAAAACAATTGATCACCATCCTCTTTATAACATATTTGAAGACTGTTACCAGGTTCCCCTCAGTCTTCTTTTCTCAAGAGTAAACATGCCCCATTTTTTTAACTTTTCCTCATCGGTCTGATTTTCTAAAGGTTGCATCATTTTTGTCACTCTCCTCTGGACTCTCACCAGTTTGTCCACATCTTTCCTAAAGTGCGGCACCAACTGTATATGGAAAAATAAATCAGCATTTCAGATCACCAGTGCTTAATGCTTAACAACCCCCTAAATATTATACTAGGCCTACTGAACAGATAATACAGCAGAGAAAAACCCTTTAACATGTGCGGTACTGAGTCCTGATCAGGGAGCCAGTCAGAAAATAAAATTAAGTGATCTAGACAGCAAAAATACTGCAGAAAAGTTGATATTTTAGGTGATTTCTCCAATCAAGCAGAACTAATCATGGGCTGTCCCCACCTTCGAGCAGCACACATTGTTATCTCACACTTCTCTAGCGTGCTTCCTGTCTTCACCTTGTTTAAGTGCTATTGTCAAAGACAGCCCACAAATGTTTCCCAAGAGGGCAATGTTTTTTTCTCTCACTGCTAAAGAATTGAGACGTATTTCTAGAATGTTTTCTTGTTCCATGAGGACTGGGTGTTAACTTTAATAGCTACAATTAAAGGTGAGATGGTCTAGTAACACTTACTCATTTCCACCAGCATCTTACTCCGAGTAGTCCTATTGAAGTTCATGAAACCATTCAAAGTAAGCGTACGGGTATCAGAATAGGGTGCCAAGTGAAACTTGAGCTAATTGTTCTGCCTAGTGGGAGGTGGTTTTATTTTTTTTTATCTAAAAAGCTTTACTATTTAAATGCAGTTTCTTCTGCATCACGTCATGGTTGAAGGCCCAAAATAGGCCATGATGAATGTACGGGAATGCCTCCAATTCCTTGATTTGTTCCAGTGGTTTTAGAAAGGTGGGAGGGCTGTCTAATGGTCTTAATGTGCACCCCAAAATGGAAAATAGTCTTTAAATTCCATTTTTAAAGGGTAATTTCTTGTTTCGTACTCCCTCGTGACTGAGAGGGAGGTTGGGGGAGGTTTTCAGATAGGAACATTTTCATTAAGGAACAAAAATGCTCTTTTCACACAGACCTTCCTCATAGACAAAACCCGAGGGAAGCAAGAACACAGCGGGTGTGAGAAAGGGTTGTTTCTGAATAACATGTTTTTCAGTGTTTTCCTTGTGATGTCAGAAGCCTTTTATAAAGACCATCAGGGCTCAATTCTGGTCCCATTGACATCAATGACAAAACTCACATTGACTTCAGTGGGATCAAGATTTCACCCCAGATTCTCATATGGCACAGGGATTATCTGTTGCATGGACAGTGATGTCATAGAAGGGCACTACAGCCAAGCCCTCTTCATCAACTATTTGCCTTGAATTACTCAAGTGGATGATTCTTTGAAGCAAATGTGACTGAAACATGATGGTGCTAACCTAGACAAGCCCAGGATCTATCAAACTATTAGGAAATGTATTGAGTTCTAGATGTTGCTGAGAAATACACAATGTATGCTTTAACAGCCAGTTGGGAGCCCAGAATTCATATGTGGATGTCTAAAGTTAGACCCTGCATCTCCATTTAGGCCTCCAAAGATGGGCACTTTGACACCTAAAGTAGGCTTCAATGCACCCAACTTAGCATTTATGGGAGTGATTTTGAAATGCACCTAGAGGAAGGCAGCACCCATTTCTCATTGAAAACCAATGGCAGTTAAAGGCCTAAATCTCTTAAGTGCTTTTGAAAAGAAATCACACCCTAGAATGGGTGGTCCAACCTTTTCAGTGCTGTGGGATGGATGCTAGTTTTGGGGCACGTTCATGGGCTACATACAGAAGTACGTGCTGTACAAAATGGCGTCCTCCATGTGGCGTGACCTCACACATACGGTGCATGCAAGGTCACACTGTGCAGAGGATGCCATTTTGTGAGCTTGCATGGAGGATACCATTTTGTAGAGCAGTCTGCTGGCAGGGCAGATGCATTTGGGGGCTGGTGGAAGTCTCCCATAGGTCGAATCAGGCTTGCAGGCTGCTGGCAGAGCAACCCACCTCTCATAGTATTCATTATTAGTAGTGTTATTTATTTGTTTCTATTGCGGTAGTGACCAGGCACCACAATCATGGACCAGGACCCAATTGTACCAGGTGCTGTACACACATACAACAAAAACACAGCCCCTGCCCTAGAGGGCTTATAATCCAAATAGCCCTCATTAATCCTGTTCATTTATTTTAGCAATTGACACCTGGTGGAGTTTAGACTGGATGACTAATAATTGCTGTACTTAAAGGACTCAGACAGCAATTTTTTTAATGCAATAAATATGCCTCCATCAGGGTTGTGTTTCACAGGTATAAATAACACTGAGAGAAATACAAACCTGTCTCAGCTCGGACATGGGGTTTGCAGGATAACCCTTTGACACAGCATACAGTAAAGAAAGCAGAGCTGCCATCAAAATGGTTAGACCTGGCAGGTTTTCAGCCCCGGCTTCTGATCCTATGCCACTATTTATCTACATTTGTGATTCAGAAAAATGAGTAAGCTTAGTAATAATATTGGCACTATTTGGATTACATTAACAACCATAGGCCCTTGTGCCAATAGTCAAGACAGACAAAGGGTGGGAGGGGAAGCAGAAGCACCCAGAAGTGAAGTGATTTGCCCAAGGTCAGACAGCAAGACTGTGACAGAGCTGGGAATAGATTCCAGGTCTCCTGAGTCCACGTGGAGCCCCCTACCTACTAGATCACACTGCCTCCCCAATAGCTTCTATTATCTGCTTTGCAATTACTGTAACTGAATTTAACTAACTCGGTGTCTTCATTCTGAGCCACTCCAAAGTCCTCTAAAGTCAATGGGAATCTTTCCATTGCCTTCATTTGGCTTTAGATCAGGCTCTCTGAGCTAGTTCCTGAAGTCAATGGCAGATTTGATTGATTGAGGACTGACTTCAAGGACATCATGCCTGGAATCCAGGGTCTGTCTGAGAAAACGCATCAGATCATTTCATACAGCCTCTGCAATAGAGTTCTTCACATTTCATAATTGCATTTTTGCAGAGGTTATTATTGAGTAACTCTACTTTTTGGAAAATTGCACCATAAACAGTCAATGAGGAAGGAAATAAATAATTGTTAATAAATGTCTAAATAACTGCTGGGTTGTTGCAAAGATTTGATTTAATGAAAACAATTCAAGTGCATGGTAGCAGGCTTAATTAATGCTTTGTCATTTCTTAGGATTATTGTCCAGTTTCTTCACTGTGCAAGGCTAAGCAGAGCTCCCATCAGTCATTCCGAGGGAAAATAATCCAAGGAAAATGTTCTCCTTGGAGAGGTAAAGAATAGGAAATTAGAAAATGCTGGGTTTCTTCTAAAGTTTATGAGAAGCTCAAAAAGCAGAGTGATGAACTCGGGGGAGTGTTGCCAACTTGTGATTTTACCTCAAGTCTCACAGTAATTAGTGTTTTTCGTAAATCCCCAGCTCTTAAAGTCACACGATTATATGAAAATTTCAGCTTCCATATTTAGCCATCCCGGTTGCAGAAAAAAGCTGGAAAACATGAAGCCTAAAGGCTTAAAGCCTACACAGACTCCAAGTTTTTGGTTTTCTTTTAATCTCATGATTTTTAAGATAATCTCATGTCTTTGGGGGGGCTGACATGAATTTTGGCTGCTTGGGATTGGCAATACTGGGGATTGGTAAGTAATCAGATCTCTCATGGCTTAGCTTGGGACTTTTCTATATTGTACCAAATGTATGTATATTTGTATTGAATCCAACCCTACATAGAGGTAAACAAACAAGTAAGGTAGGACTATGCTAATACTACTTGTGACTACTTCTTTCATGCATTGATTAATCAATGCCTAACTATGTGCAGCAGCTTCCCAACAGGTATATAATAGATTTACAGATAAATGTAATAAGACTAATGTATGGAAAAGCTAAAATGGCAAGACAACAGTTAAATTCCGCTCTCAGTTCCACCAGTGCAAAACCTCTTTACCTAGAGTATAACCCTCGCTCAGAAAGAACCAGTTTCTCTAGTTTTTCTGTTGACCTTTGTTTCAGACGTTCTGAGGGTTTTTTCCTTCAACTCGTGTTTATTATGCAAAGAAACCAACAAACACAAGCTGCTTCAGCATAAATACAGGTCTTTTTTTCAATTATTTTTGCACAGCGCAGCAGAAAACCTTATTGCCTTGCTCCTCGTTTGAAGAAATAAAAAACCTCGAGGGTATAAAGGATACAGAAGGAAAACGGACAACTTTTGTTTTATAGTTGTTCTTTTCTATAATGGTCACTATTTTAGCTACCACTGATTTGAACCATTTTGAGTGTTTTTGTGCCGTGCAATTTTCACTAATGAGGGAAATCACAAATCACTTTGAAATACCAGGTCTAACTTCACCAGTCAAATGACAGTTCAACTTCATTGAAGGAAACTGAGTTAAATGATTATAAAAGTGATGTCATGAGGTGGCAAATCAGTGCCAATATCAGGATTAAATCTGAATTTATGGGGTCCAATTCACTTGTATATTCCAGTTGCTTTATACCACGCAGGTGATGCAAAAGCAGCCATACATTTGCTTAAACCTCCCAGTGAATCTGGCCCCTGGATGGGACTATATGGGCTGATGAGAGAACTCATACAATCAACCAGACTCACCCAGACAAACAGCAAGTACCTCTGACATATTGAGGTGCTATCATAATACAGAATGTCTCTCCTGGAGGTCCAACCAGCTATGATTCTTGAAGGTGATGGCATGGGGTTTGCCTCCTCTGTGGCATCTTTCAGAGATTGTGCCAAGGTTTTCAGCCACTGGGATACCGTACATACATGTAGCCAGCCAGGATGGGGTTATTTTAATATTTACCTTTTCCTAAGTCAGACTTGTTTTATTCACCTCTGTTTCTAAACTCCATTTATACATGTGTGTGTTTGTAAAATCAGCACATACCCTACTTACCACTGAAACCAAATTTTCAGTGGGCTGTCAGCTGAGGGACCAGGAATCTATTGGGCTTTTGGGGGACCAGCATTAAAGAGAAATTGAAAGATCTGGAGCACCAAATTAAGGTTTTTGTGAGAGTCTCAGCTCAGTCATCCACACTTAAGCATCCAGACTTCTGAGTGCTTGTCCCAACTGCACCTCCACATTTTGGGAGGTTTGCCCATCCCTATTAGATAGCGTCCCAGAGCTGTCCATCAAGCGGTACGGTTTCCTTTTCTGTGACGGTGAAGAGAGCTCTGTTTGAATGTATTGGAGAGTTTTGTCAGTTCTCAAATGCTCTTTCTTTCTCATGGCCCGTGAATTAACGGAGCATGAGAGAATGGGAGACAGCAGAACCTGAAACCACAGGATGCACCTGATCCTGTGAAATGCTGAGCCCCTACTAAAAAGGCTTTGAAATCAGTTGGAATTGAAGGTGCCCCTAAGCCCTGAAGAAGAGAACACATTCCAACAAATGTTTTCCATTGATACTTCATCTTTTCCTCTCCAGAGATCCCAACATGCTTCCCCGATGAGCAACACACAGTGCCACTGAAATGCAGCTACTTCTGGGATAGAGGGTGGCAACCAACCAGTGAATAGCACATTGTATACAAGTGGAGGGAAAGGAAATTTCAATCAAAGATATCAAAGCAACACACATATCCTTATAAAAAGATCATTAATGGCCAAGCAGAACCTTTGCTTTACTGGTCATTGTCACATGTACATGCATTTTTTGAGTGGTCAGGCAGGATCCTCCAGTCTGCTAAGGCCACTTTGCATCACGTACACTGAGGGAGTAGTGGCAGTGGCATAAGTTAGAACAGTCTCAGTGCAACCCTGACATGCACCAAGGCCTCTCAGCTTTGACTCAGGGAGCTATAATAGGTAGGTGGCCTCAAGGTTATATTCTGTGTCCTTAAACCTGCGCTCTACTCATGTACTGAGAGTTTGAGCCCTACCCTTAAGCAGTTTTCAGAGACTGTGTGTTGTGCACGTTCCTGGATCTCTACGTGCATTCTAAAGGGGATTCTTTTTCGGAGGGAAGTCCTACGGCCTATGTTATGCAGGAGGTCAGGCTACCTCACTCCAATGATCTCTTCTGGCCTTGGACTCTATGAACCACAACCAGTGCCCTGTAGCCGTCTCTTTGCCTTCCATCCCAGCAGAGCTTAGATGGAGTGGGGTACAAAGCCTGTTGTGTTTAGTTGAACAAACAGGCAATTATTTCTGGGGTGGGAGATTTGTGAGGAATTTAATTGCAAGCAGAATTTCAGGACTTGAGACACTATTGCAAGCAATCATTTTCACTGAGGCTGCTGTAGATGTATGATTCATTAATGGACAAGAATGTCTCAAGATGGTGGAGACTAAGGAAACGAATAAATAATAAAGTGAAAGTTACCTGCTGGTGCACATGGTAAATCTACTAGCTAGTTAGAGCAGCTATCGATCTGAATTCATTGATTTCCAATTGTCTCTCTAAAACTGATTCTGTATTTTTATATTATATGTAGATTTGGGTCCTTCAAATCAGAAACTCAGAGTATTGCAAATAGGACAGGATTTTGTTGGAGCTCGTGGATGGTACTCCCAATAACCATGAGGCCAGATTCTTGACTTCAAAGAAACAAAGCTGTTTATACCTGACCCAGTGGAATTTTAACCCATAAAATGTTGGCATTTTCCTCATTGCCAGCCAAACAACTGTTTAAGATGTCATGAGTGTATATGATAATGCATCACCTCTGCAGTCTCCAAAGGGTCAATGTTCCATTTCAAGATGCTGTGTCGATACATTATATTTAAACTCTGATACCAACCCTAAAGCTCAGCCTTGCATGCAGTGGAAATTTCGTCTGCATGGGGACCGCAGGGTCTGCTCCCTAGTCCATACAGGGAGCATGTTCGGCCCGCTATGAATAGAAATAAATTGTTAAACGTACTATAACCCTCTTCGAGTTTGACTTAAAATTCTCCTTGTGCTTGGGGATCTTTTGAAACCCGAACAGTTTCCCTGTTTTTAACCGCTCTCCATGTTACCAGCTGCTTTCCGCACAAGAGCCCCTCCTTAACCAAATGGAAACTGGTTTCAAACAGGGTGCGGTGGGGTATTATTTTTACCAAAGTCCATCTGCAAAAGGGACGGGGTGGCCTGGGGTGGGACAACTCCCATGTGATTTATACATCTGTATTGAGCATAGCGATACAGCAGGGAGGCATTCAGATGTTGCCAGGCCTTTTATAGCATAGTGAGTGGAAATGTGGAAGTGACTATTAAATATTGGGGTTGGGGAGGATTAAATAAAGAAAGGAGGGAACATGAAAAATGTCACTTTGGTTCACATCTGGGAACCTGGCACCCTCAGCCGAAAGCAGCCTCCTAGAAGCTGCCACACATGAGGTGGAGCATGTGAAACTATTAAGCAACAGTTTCCATTCATGTGCACAACCCCATCTGTGCAGGCTGCTAAACAGATCGGGGGTGGGGGGGGAGTTTCTCCATGAGGACGCCAACTCTATAGCACATGTGCATCCTTTCCCACAGCACCTGGGCCGCTTTGTGACCAGCAGTGCCACAGAAACCTCAGTATTGGTGTTGCAATGACTTGGTCCCAGCCACACTGCAGCAGCCTGGAGCAGATGCACTCACCCAAAGCCACTGGAGTCAGAGGCCGGTCCAAGTGCCTGCAAGGGTCGGAGATGTGGAGGTCCTGCTAGGAACTGGCCCCACTGATAGTTTGTTCATTAACATTTGGGTGATGGAGGGGCGTGCGCTTTTGACCAAACACAAGCAAATACGCTCCTGCACACTTCCCCTTTCTCTGAATAAATTGTTTTTTTAAACACCAGGACTTTTACTTTTTAATGCCTTTTTAGGTGTCTCTTGTTACTTTTGGATGGGATTTGGGAAGTGGCCACAGGTTTGCAGCTTTCAACTTCATTTTTTCACTTTTTAAACTATTGCAAGATGACTAATTCTCTAACCAGCCCAATCACATTGCTTTGCCACTGGAAATACCCACCATCAAATTAAAAATTAGATTATTATTTGGCGTATGGTCACCCCTTGAAGCCCCCACTCAGAGCCACCAATGTACATAGTAAGAGACAGTCCATGCTCAGAGAATTTACCTTCTAAATAGACAAGGTAATAGGCTTGGGAGAGGGAAACAGCTACAGAGAGCAACAGAGAGTCCTGTAAAAAGAGCAGGAGTACTTGTGGCACCTTAGAGACTAACAAATTTATTAGAGCATAAGCTTTCGTGGGCTACAACCCACTTCTTCGGATGCATCTATGCTCTAATAAGTTTGTTAGTCTCTAAGGTGCCACAAGTAGGCTGCTAAAATCAATGCCCTCATACAAGTTTGCCAGGTCTCAGAGTGGCTAAAAAGACTGTGCGCTGGGCCTGTATCTTTCCAGCAATCAGACTGCAAGTGAGAGGCAGCACCAGAGACAGAAGCAGCATTTTCTATCTTTGCTGTTCTCTTTTTTTCCCCTTTCGTGTGTGTCTGTCTTGGTCATCTAGGAAATGGGATCGGACTTTAACAACCACTTCAGCCCATCTCAACTAACTTCTTCTCATTTCACCAAAAGAAGTGGGCTGTAGTCCACGAAAGCTTATGCTCTAATAAATTTGTTAGTCTCTAAGGTGCCACAAGTACTCCTGTTCTTTTTGCGGATACAGACTAACACGGCTGCTACTCTGAGACCAAAAGGATAGTTATTACCATCTTCAGTACCACCTACAAGACTGCTAAATAAGGGGGGTTCTTTATAAAATGCTCTTTCCAGCTAAAAGGTAAGTTAACGCTGGATGTTGTTGAAATGACAACGTGATTTAATGCTTTACATTTCAACTGTTTAGCCTTTTATTAAGGACACAGAAAAGAAGGAAAAAGAGATTTTAAATGGTGCATTTGCCCTGGTCCTCAGCAGGCTGAGGTCCCTGAATCTTGTCTACAACTGTTTAACATTAGACAGTGAAGGGATTTTATTAATACTTTCAACACATTTATTCCACCTAAATCAGCACAGCAGAAGTGACTTGCCCCACAAGAGAATAGAACTCAGGTTTCTTATCTATCAGCCCAGCACCCTGCCTCTTGGGCCACACTGTTTTTCTACTATGAGCGAGGATGTTTTATATAGTTTTATGCTCAGGGTGCTGTTATTGTTCGAAAGCCCCAATCGCCTTCCCTGTCTTCATTCCACTCCCACTTCTTCTGTGAGGTGCACAGACACTAATCCATGACAGCTTTGTCATCACCATCCCGGCGTCTAAGCACTCCTTAGCCTCTGGGCTTCCCTGGGCGATTTGGTCTGTTAGATTGTAAGTTCCTCGGGGAATGGCCCATGTCTGTATTTGTACCTTGTGTGGAACCAGAGCGTTAATTTTAAATGTTATTTTTTTAAATCACCAAATTTTGAGCTAGCTGATGAACAGCCATAGAAATATAGGCTGATGCAAAGGGATGGCTTCTTGAATGGCCTACAGCAAATCTGGGCCAGGCTGGAGAAGCACAATGCCTACTGACATGCAGCACGCTTGGCGGATGTTTTTCTATTTGGTTGCTAACCATAAAGAGAAATCTGCTAAGAGCAACAGCCCATGAGGAAGTGTGCAGCAGAAGGAGTCAACGAGCCCAAAAGCGTGATGCAGAGCCCAGCAGCCGGAGCAGCACTTCAAAATGTCACCATAGATCAGTAGCCTGGGACTCGTGCAACCTGGATCATAGGATCATAGAATCATAGAATCTCAGGGTTGGAAGGGACCTCAGGAGGTCATCTAGTCCAACCCCCTGCTCAAAGCAGGACCAGTCCCCAATGGATGCTAACCTGGTTCCTGTTTCATGCCCTCTGGCAAGTCACTTCACTTCTCCCTTCCCACCATTTGTCTCAGCTATTTAGATGATCTTTCAGTACATGTTTGTACAGTACCCAGCAGCGTGGGCCCTTGATCTCATCTGGGGCCTTTAGGTGCTTGCAGGCTACAAATACCCAGGGCTGGCGCAACCCATTAGGCGACCTAGGCGGTCGCCTAGGGCACTACAATTTGGGGAGCGGCGACCGCAGAGGTATTTCGGCAGCGGGACCTTCCGCCGCCTCTCTGGGAGGCAGCATTTCGGGGCGGGACCTTCCGCCGCCTAGGGCAGCAGAAAAGCTGGTGGCGCTTCTGCAAATATCCAGTGATAATAAACTGGTGACCTCCCCAGACCTGGGCAGAGGAAAGAAAGCAACCTCCCCCTTTCATCTAAGCAACACTCCCACAATGTTGACTATGTCAAAATGGAAGTGTGGACAGTGTAGATATTTAAGAAGGAGACTGAAGAGAGACACAGCAACAGCGTTCTCAAGTTCTCTGAGCGAGACTCTCTACCGGCTCCATCCAGCATGATGATGATGTTGTTATTAAATATGAACATTTCTTTGAAATCTGAGACCTTCTGCTTCCTCAAGAAGAAAGATCAAGAAGACAGAATTAACAGTTAGCAGCCAAAGCAACTGCAGTTATTGAATGATAGATTCCATAGGAGCTAACAAGCAAAACAACTCCACTTATTTAACCCGTCTCCAGAAAAGCTAGCGACCCCAACACAAATGTCTCTCGCCCACTGCATCCCACCCATTGTTTTTACAGTAGTGTCCAGAATAATGTAACTGGTAACACAGACAGTAGGGAACTCATCATAAATTATATTCAACCATAGTGCCCTGAGGAGCTAGGAACCATGCTAAGTGTTTAAAACTACAGACGCTATAGCCAGCAACAATAATGTCATCTCAAATATAACCAATCGTTGGGTTCAGTGCAAGACTCAATGACGCTCCACATCCTTACAGCCTTCCAATCTAGGGGTTCCAGCCAGGGGTTGCTTTGGCCCTGCATAAAAATGTAGAGTCTCCTTGGGTATGTCTACACGCCACTCTACTCTAAGCCCAATCTCTGACTCAGGATTGAGCCTAAGCTCCACTTCCAACCACACACAGTTCAGTCTGACTCGGGTCAGCAAGCACTCAGGGCCCAGATTCTATGGCCCTTCTAAGGGGGGTTGGGTCAGAACCCAAGTCCCGCTATGGCACAGGTCCAAACCCTGTCATTTTCCAGTGTGGATGCAGCTCAAGCTGCTGACCCAAGTGGGAATGTCTGCATAGGGCAGTCTGGACGTGTTAGCACGACTATGAAACTTGGGTCCAGCAATTGCAAGCCCAGGTTTACAATGGAGAGTAGACACTTAAGCATGGGCATGGAAACCCCAAATCCATAAGCCTGGCTCCCACAGACCTCGGTTCACCGTGCCATGTAGACATGCTCCTTAAGGCTGCTCTAATTTCAGCCCAGTTGCAATGGCCCCCTCCCACGTGTGTGTTTCTGAAGCTAAGGAGCTAACTTAGGTTGGTTTTTTGGCTTGACTGGCTTTGAACAGCTAATGTATTTTCTAAACTAGTTGTTTTACAGCTATCCTATCCCTACACAACTCGGCTGTGCTGCCCCCCGCCCAAAGTTGGGGTGTTTTGTTTTTCGTTTTGTTGGGGAGCTGTTGGAGTTTTGAATCCAGCCCTTGTTACAGTGAAAGCAAATGATGGATCTCGGAAGATGGCCACAGAAGACCAGTGATACTCAGACCTCAGTGGTTCAGGAGCCATATTAGTGATCAACATTACCCAAAAGAGCCACAATCGTATGAATTCATTGTCTCAATTCGCACAGCAAAATGACTGACCAAGTGTACTACAATTGGTTAATAAACAGTAAAAGCATTCTGATTGGTTAATGACTTAGATGGGTTAATAATTAAATCACACCGTGTTTTAACATCATGTGCTGCAAAGAGCCACAGGAGACACATTAAAGAGTCACTTGCAGCTCCCGAACCTCAATCTGAGTCTCACTGCAATAGACTCTCCAGTGGTGACACAGGACTCACGCCCCACCCTTTGCGATAGATCATGCGTGGCCAGGCTTCTCCCACTTTGCTCAATGCAAGATGCTACACAGCTGCACCATTTCACCGGGGGAGCTAGGGCCAGAGTGTACCACCAAGATCCAGACCTTAATAGGCGGCTATGGGGCAGAGGGCAGTGGCACCATCCCTGCGGGAGTTCCAGGAGGTATAATACCACCCTTCAGGAGGGGGCAGCCCTGGCGCCGGCCAGTTCTGGTGGCTAGTGTGCAGGTTGATGGGCCATTTCCCAGCTCTTTTAGAGAGACTAGAGCCCATGGGAACACTAGCCTGACGCAGATTACAGGGTTAGGGTTACAGCAGTGGCCAGTCCCAGCCCAAGGGGCACCAGGGGCATGGCCTTCAACCATCCCCCCATCCCCCCTCTTGTGCAACCCTCTAGGGATGGCCACAATCTGGCTGTTACTATGTCCTAACATGTTGTGATATATCACGAGGTGTATAAGATAACTAATATCCCCGCAATAATACACATTCTTGGGCCATGATTTTTGTTCCTCTCCTGCACTGGCACATCCTGAATTTCAGGAGGCAATGTGTGTGCCTTCAAATTGAAAGGGTCTGGATTATAAATAAATGAAACAGATAGTCCTCTGTTCAAAATTAGAACAAGACAGACAATGTGTACACAGAGTGTAAGACTTGGTTTCCTGTCTGTTTGTCAGAGCTCAGAACAAGCTTCCTCTGCACAACAAACAAAGGCCCTACGGCGGAAAGGGTAAGAACCAAAATCTATTGTGTACGACTGGGTTGCATAATCTAACCCTGCTACACCAGCATCCATGGTCTAAGGAACCAGCAGTGCGCGTGTGCTGTTTTTTACTCCCATCTAAGTTACATTAAATGAAAATATACAAAAACCTGGAGCTCTGGTTTAAATCAGAGATTTGTCTTTTTCTCCGCCTCAGTGTTTTTCCTAATCTAGTTCTTTTGATCCATGAACGGGTCTTTGGTTTCTCAGCCAAAACCTTCCCCTTTGGCTCATCTCTCTTACAGTAAAAGCCTCTAGGACATAGTCTAGTTTAAGTTTGAGCGTCAAATCCTGCCTAGTGTTGCCTTCTTTATGAGCTGGAAATTCCAGCCAGCCCAAGCAAGTCCATAGCCTAGAAGATGTGGCAAGGAAAATTCCTGCCAGAACTGTGGGAAGCGTCAAGCAAAAGCTGAGAATGATGATGCAGCATTGTTCTTGTGGTATTTCTGGCCCAGCCAGAAGTAGGAAGTATCAGAAATCTCATGAGAGCCTGTCCTTGTGAGATTTCCAGCTGTTTTGCAAACCCCAGAGGCTTGGATAAGCATCTGAACTTTTCAGTGCTTATCCATATCAAACTTGCTTATGCCTGGAGGGTCGCCCATCTCTAACGCCAGTTCTGCTTCACATTAACCCAGTGCTATTCTAGATGCAGCATCCTTAGCGAGGAATACAACAAGATTTGAATTGAGGTCTTTGAAAGTGCTTAAGAGGTAAAAAGCCAATGCACCTGTCAGCCACTTCCACCTGAAAGCTGATGAAACATGAAGTCTCACATAAAATCTGTGTGTCTAGCGTTACATTGACATGACACAAATAAGTAATAATAAGAAGATCTCTTTCATGGGCAAATTCAATAGGGCAGTGAAGCCAGAACCACCCTTCCAAGCCCTGTAGCTTGTCCAGTGCTGAAGTGCTCTCGAGGGAACTCTTAAATAACACCATGCCTTGAAGGACTGAATCCTAAGGGAGCAGTAGATCAAGAGCTTTCCTATTGGCTAGAAAGTTCTGCAGAGGATCTGCAATCACTGAACTGCAAGGTTATGCACCCTTCTGGAAGAGTGAGGATTAGAAGTGATTGGGAAATGACAATTCCAATTCATGGGTAACTTCAAAATACTGAAATTGAAAAGTTTGGGGATTTTGAAAACTAAAAGTATCCGGGTTTTTTTGAAAACCAAAAACCTACAAATGTTCAGTTTTTGATAAAAACAAAAAACAGTTTTTGAAAACTAAAAAAATAATAATAATAACCAAATAATGAATTTTTAAAAAATACTTTAAATTGAATTTTTTTCAGTTTTTCTTTTTTTATTCAAATATTTGAATTACGCCAAAATCTACCGCATACAAATTGTTTACATGTCCGGCGATTGACATTAAAAAACTGTCGGAATTGTCAACCCATTCTAGTCAGCATTAAGCAAACATCACTATAATACGAGACACCTTTTTCATATAGAGGACAGCACAACTGTATCTATTCCAGGTCAGCTGACAGAACTATACATCCTCATGGCAGTTTATGGTCTCCCTTTTCGCTCTCGTTTGCTTCCGACTCTCTCCTCAATGCAAAGCAGAGTATTTTGCATTTTGATTGATTTATGGGCTTTTAAAATAAATTATTTCCTCTCAGTCCTATTTTGTGCCAGTTGCTTCTAAGCCCTCCAAAGGAGAGACGATTTAAAGAATACACACCCTTAGGCACTAAACACTCTGATCCACCAAAGTGCTTAAGCGCATGCTTAACTTTAAGCCCATGTGTTGTCCTACTGACTTCAATGGGACAATTCTTGTGGGCAAAGTGCTTAAGTGCCTTGCTGAATAGGGGCCAGAGTACGCCAGATTGTATAGGAGGGGCCCCCTTATTGCTTCTATCTAATTCTACTGATGCAGATGCAGGCTACAACTTGCTTTATGTGAACTCCTTGGCAACCACCCAACTCCAGGAGGAAACTTAATAAATCTTATAATCCCTTCCCTGAGTGATTTCAGATAACCAGCCAACAACAGCATGATGCTTCTGACAGCTTCATGGAAGAGGTGTGCCTCGATCAAATGGAGTCTTCACTGTTGACTAGTCTACGGTTGCTGACCAAGAGACAGATTCTGTTTCACCTGGACTCAGGTGTGCAATGGGGCATACAGAGCCTCTGCACGTGTGCACACACATACACACACCCCAGTGCTGGGCTTACATAAAGGCCAGGCAGAACTACAGCCCATTCGGTTAGGTGAACAGAGGGACTGCAACTCCTCTGTGAACTCCTGAAGGGGTGAATGGAAGGGGGACCATGAATCTGCCCTATCCCATGCACTGACTAGCAGAGCTTGCTGGCTGCATGCTGAGGAATGCCCAACCTCTGGGCTCTATCCAAACTTTCTTTCCACCCTGTCCGATGCTGTCACGGGTTGCGTGCTGAGAAAATGAGCCAGATCATTGGCAGCATCGACAATAATGGAAAATCCCATCTTGCTTCACAGCTGAGAGCCCACGCACACACAACCCAGTGCTAAGAAAGTATTAAGAGAATTGGTTAGAAAAGGATTCAGAGATACAAGTTGACTTCCTGAGCTAAAAGCTCACAGCTGTTTCCTTGTCCTCACGTGACTTAGCCTAGCACCTGTACATGCCAGTTTAAGTAAACATACACATAGTAATGCTTCAGTGGAGATAATCTGGTCAAATAAGTGTGCAGCAGTATGAGATAGCAGGGGGATGTGTCTGTTTGAAGAGTAGTGGTCTATTGTTTAGGCTTTTGTTTGAATAAAACAAAAGGAGCTACCTCATTTTCTTCATGCAATTAGCTTGGAGGAGTTCTTTATACTACAAGGTCCCATCTACACTACAAGCACCAAGCAGTGGGCAGCAAACATGAGCTTCAGATCACCCTGAGACCTGACATGAAATCAGCTCACACCCTACATCTCAATCTATGAAAGTCAAAATGTGGGCCAGAGGGAGGCTTGCAAGGCGATGGAATCAACGTCCTTAACATAATTCATGTTGTCCAGTGCCTCAGTTTCACTGAGTCACCACTTCTGATGCAAGTCATTTACAATAACGAAAGAGAAAGGAAACATCAGTTTTCTGTAAGGAAATTCTGGGCTTAAAATAAGGGACATGCCCCGACCCCCAGAATGAGATAGTTAAGGGGCCAGAGTTAGTTCAGGCTGTATTGAATAGTGAATTCAAATTATACCAAGCATCACATTGAAGAAGCATCTAAAACAATGTTGTAGTCATCATAAGAACGTAAGAATGGTCATATTGGGTCAGACCAAAGGTCTATCTAGCCCAGTATCCTGTCTTCCAACAGTGTCCAATGCCAGATGCTTCAGAAGGAATGAACCGAACAGGTAATCATCAAGTGATCATCTTTTATTTGTGTCAATTGGCCTTCAGTATAATATATAGCGAAACAAGCAATTAAATAGTAGAAATCAGGAGAAGACAACAGTGGCAATGCACATTACTTCATTCCTCACATATTACAAATTCCAAGATTAAAGTAAAGTCTTACTTATCCTCAAAAGGAACTGTGGACTTTGAGCCCAGAAAGAGTTGTGTATCCTACAGACTTGATTCGTTCCAGAATGAAGACGTGTTATATAACATACATGGAACAGAACAGTAACTCAATCTCAGTCATAAGTAGATCTCAATGAACAGGTTATTCAGTGAATTCCCCTCTTTTTCCATTCGCAGGATGTCTACAAATAGCTCTCAATTTTCTGGAATGTATTCATTAGTCAATGGAATTTGTTTTATTCTATGACTTACTATTTGAAATTTCAAATCTGAAATTCAAGCTGTCCCTTTGCAATGGTTAGTCATACAAATCACCTGCTACAGTTTCTGCTTCCCAAATGGATAAGTATGAAAACAAATCTCTAGGGTGAATGCCCAGGAAAAGCAAATCTGAAATTCACTTTCCACAAACGGAGCTACTAAAATTCACATGTACAAGGTCTGACACAAACATGTGCACACACAGCCTTAGTGATTCCATTTTTAAATGCAGGTGAAAAATTGCAGAAATGTTTTCTGCTGTAGGTCCAACTTTGGTCATAAGTAATCCAGCCCACCAACCAACTTGGCTTTCTGCTGTGCAACATCGTATCTTCCTCTCACAGGTGGAGAAACAGCACGTGCACCTGCTGTCACAGGTGGGCTAGACAAGTGCACAGTATTTTGAGATTTCAGAGCTAAAGCCTGGAGATTTGAGGATTCAACTCAGCAAACAGGGGCAGGAGTACAGGGGCATTGAGATACAAATCCCACATTTAAAAAGCACCCAGAGGAACTTGATACCAAAAGGCAAAACTGATCACATTGTAGTGATTAGCTTATATTAGCAAAATGCAGAGGCGTTAGGTCCTAATTCAAACTGGCAGGATAGAATTTACATGGGTTTACTTACTAGATCACCTTTGGGATGGGTCAATGCATTTGATATGTCAGCACAAAAGGAAAATCCTCAAAGCATTTTGAGGAAGTGCAACAGGGCTTCAACATGAAAGATATCTTCTCAGACTCTTAACAGTGGCATCTGGTCCCTTACTCTGTGAAATCAATTAGATGAGTGTCAGTTTCAATGGGGCCACTCACCGAGTAAGGTACTACTCAATACGACTAACGGTGACAAAATCAGACACTAGACAATGGGCTTGACATATCAGTGAGATTATGATAGACTGCTGGAATAAGCAGCTGGGGAAAAGACCCAGGCTACAGAAAGACGATGATGCAGTTACTCAGTTCATTTAATTAAAACTCGATTGATTTTACAAGCTCTATGAGATGGACTCTTCATGTTTCTCAGATGCTTCTGATGTTGTGGGGATGGGTTTTTTGTTGCTGTGTTGCTTTTTGAAGTCTAGCTACCCTCTTGTTTTAAGGCAGTGCCGCAAGAGTTATTTGAAATACCCAAACCTGGAGATTTGGGTCAGAGCCAAAGGCCATTAAGGTCAGTGGAAAGGCTCCCATTGACTTCAGTGGGAACTGGCTCCATAACAGATAGATTTTTGCAAGAGTCTCCCTTGTATGTACAGCAGCAGTCAGGAGATGAGATTTTCAATATCAAACGAATGGGCCTGGTTCTCCATTGCTCTTTACTTTTTATACTAATTTGCAACAGCGCAAAGTAGGTGACGACCACTTCCAATCTGGTTTTGTTGCATTTTAAATTGCCCCTTCCACTCCCTTTGCACTGGTGTAAATGACTCAACATGGGGCACAGTAGTGGGGAGCCAAGCTCCACAACGTAATGCGTTGAGATAGCAGATTAGAATGGCAAAAGGCTAATATTGCAGAAAGGAAAGTAACACAGAGCGATTAGATTTCCTTGTAAATACTGATATACGTTCCAATGAGAAAATCATGCCTAGCCTCAATTAGTAGCAATTGGCTAATAAAGTAATCTCAGATTGTGGTATGGGCTAACCCTCAACAAACAAGGGTATCATGTATGAGGAGGTCACGTACCATCATAAGCAATCAGATGGTTCATATACGTCTGCATGATTTACAGCTATTGACATGTATATGTGCCTTATGGAACATCACCTAGGAGAGGACATGTCAACTGAGGATTGTTGTGAAAGAGAAACCAAACATAACTATTAATTACAGTCCTGGTCCTTTAATATTTCGTCTTGTCCTGAAAGGAGAGTCTGACAGAAAGTCAATGTTTCTGAAGGGAAGAAGGAATTTTAAAGGGACAGGCTATAACTTGTTTATTACCAACGCCTTCCACTTTTTAGATTGAATAAGGCAAGTGTGATGTTGCAATGTTAAATAGCAAGAGAAAGCCTGTTATATGCTTGCTCATGTTGAATTATGTCTGTATTATTACTAATCATCATTAGAATTCTGTATGGCATTTGACTTGAAACTGCATAACATTTTGATTAAAAATATTGAACAATATAAAATTAACATGGCCCACATTACATGGATTAAAAACTGGTCTCACGATGTAATTGTCAACAGTGAATCATCATGAAGCAGGTCTGTTTCTAGTGGGGTCCTGCAGGGATTGGTTCTTGGCCCTGTGCTAGTTAAAATTTTTATCGGTGACCTGGAAGAAAACATAAAATCATCCCTGATAAAGATGACACAAAAACTGGGGACGTGGTAAATAATGAAGAGGACAGGTCACTGATTCAGCGTGATCTAGATTGCTTGGTAAACTGGGCACAAGAAAATATGTGTTTTCTATGGCTAAATGTAAATGGCTACATCTAGGAACAAATAATGTAAGTCATACTTATAGGATGGGAGACACTATCCTGGCAAACAGTGATTCTGATTCTGAAAAAGATTTGTGGGTTGTGGTGGATAATCAGCTGAACATGAGCTACCACTGTGATGCTGTGGCCAGTAGGGTTACTGCAACCCTGGGATGCATAAACAGGGGACTCACGAGTAGGACTAGGAAGTTTATTTTACTTTTATATTTGGCACTGGTGTGATCACTGCTGGAATCCTGTGTCCAGTTCTGGTGCTCATAATGCAAGAAGGATGTTGATAAATTGGAGATGATTCAGAGAAGAGCCATGAGAATGATTAAAGGAATAAAAAATGTTTCTTATAGTGTTTAGTATCAGAGGGGTAGCCGTGTTAGTCTGAATCTGTAAAAAGCAACAGAGGGTCCCGTGGCACCTTTAAGACTAACAGAAGTACTGGGAGCATAAGCTTTTGTGGGTAAGAACCTCACTTCTTCAGATATACTTCTGTTAGTCTTAAAGGTGCCACAGGACCCTCTGTTGCTTCTTATAGTGTTTGACTCATAACGTTCAATCTATTTAGTTTAACAATGAAAAGGTGAAAGGGTGACTTGATTACAGTCTATAAGTATCTACACGGGGAACAAATATTTGATAATAGGGTCTTCAATCTAGCAGAGAAAGCTATAACACAATCTAATGACGGGCAGTTGAAGATAGACAAATTCAGACTAGAAATAAAACATACATTTTTAACACTGAGAGTAATTAACCATTGGAACAACTTACCAAGGATCGTGTTGGATTCTCCATTGCTGACAATTGTCAAATCAGGATTGGATGTTTTTCCAAAAGATCTGATCTGGGAATTATTTTGGGGAAGTTCTCTGGTTTGTTTTGTACAGGAGGTCAGACTACTGATCACAGTGTTCCCTACTGACCTTCTAATCTTTGAATCTATGAACCACCATCATCATACCATCTAGGAGTCCCAGTCATGGACCGGGACCCCATGTGCTAGGCGCTGTACAAACACAGAACAAAAGGACAATCTAACACCCAGCTCCACAAATAGTCCTATTGAACTAAGTGGCACTACTTGGGGTGGGTTTGGTGACACCCAACATGAGTTTGTGTTTCAGAATCTGGCCCCAAATGATTTTTAGGCTTCAGTAATTAACACACTGTTAATCCTCATAAACATGTTTTTTTTAATAAACAATCATTGTATCAGGGTTTGCACCTGCCTTCATTGAAGCCAATGGTCAGACCCTCACTGACTCCCCTTAATGTGCAGAGTTCATCGCTATTCACCTACATTTACAATGAGCTCTTGTAAATAATTTGAATAAAAATCAGAGTCATCCCATCACATTTGAACATATTCATTGCAAAACGTTAACCAGGGTTTTATTCCACCTCCATACATGTTTTAAGCTGCCAGGCCCGGATTCTCAACGCTACTTTAGGTGCTCAGCTTCCATTGATTTCAATGGGATTTATACACCCAAATACCGTTGAGGATCTGGGCATCATCTTCATCAACCACACATAAGAGCTGTCGCGCCAGCCAGAGCGAACACAATTGATGGTGTCGCATCAGGTATTGTGGAGTGAAGTTCCCAGATCTGGCTCAACCCTGTGACTCCACCAATCTCCGGGGCAGCGCTAGGTAGAATCGGGGCATTCACCCTTTCACATGTCGATGGGGAGTTTGAGAGCGCAGCGTGCTGGGGTGGTTTTTGCCCATCCTGGCTTAATTTGTAATGAAAAAAGGTTCCAGGGCTAAGCCCTGGCATAAATTGAGGACTGGTAATGCCTGAGGCCAAATGTGTGAGCGAGAGCCCCTGAACCTTGGCCTCAAGAAAAACATTGCACCAAAACTCAGATCTATTAATAAAAGGAATTTGTTTCCTGATTCCGCATTTCTGAGTGATGTCACTAATTTACCGTAACTGTGAGATGATTCCGGGTCTGGGAAAGGTAGAATCCTGCAAAGCTTCAGTGCAAAGGACTCGCCCGGAAATCAGTGGGCGTTCTGTGTGCTGAAGGCTTGCAGGGTTAGGCCCATCGCCTGAAATTCTCCCCTGTGCAAGGTCTAGGCAGCACTTCCACTTAAACTCTGCTGTTAGGATGTAACTTGAGTGGTGCCTGGGCCTTGTGGCTGGCCCGCTGCACGGGGGGAAATTTTACCTCTAAAGGTGAAAATGAAGGCCAGCGGAGAACTATGCTCCTTGTCATACTTCAATCAGAGCAATTGGACATAGAAAATCCCCCTCAAATCCCTTACAGGCCAGTGCAGGATCATCCCCTATAGCACATTTTCTAGTGCTTTTCTGTCTAGTCTTGTTTTAAATGTCCCAAGCAATGGACCTTCCACAGCTTCTGCTCCGTTTGCTTCTCAAACATCTATTTGCCCTGAGCTATTGTTATGACACATTTCGTTGCCATGAGGTTATGGACTGAGCCACTCCATTACAGTACCACCTAGCAATGGGAAGTTGTTTTCTGAATTATTTCTGACAACTTTACGAGAGTCACGTTGAAGACTCTAAGGACTTCTCCAAAGTGCCGTGCTGTCCAGGCTGTGGTTTAGTTTCTGATCGATAATGCTCGAATCCGGACCAATGTTCAGCTGTATCTCCTGTGGGAACTGCAAACCGTGACTTTGACCGCCCAGCATGACAACCTGTAAAGCCCCTTCATTTCTCACAACCCACGGCGAGGTTATAATTGTATCAGAATTTCCAGTCTCTTGTAGAGACTGAGAGTTTCCCCCATCCACCCTGAACAGAGTGTGTCTCAGACCAGGCACCCAGGGTTTATTTTCCCCTTCTCTTTGGTGTTACACAAGCCTGCAGCCTTCACATCTCACCTTCACAAAGAGGATGAGATTCGGTATTGCAATCTGCGGTGGCTGAAAAAGAGGAACTGAGACAGAGCTGCACGTAGAGGTCTTTTTAAAAAATGCACAGGAGGAGTGTGTGAGATTCCTCCCCTCCCCACACAACCATCGCCATGACCTTGGAGCCACCCCGTCCATCATCTCTTGTCACAGTCATCCTGTCCCCTGCCTCTCCTTTCTTCTCATGATCACTGCTCTCTTCCTCTGCCTCCAGTACCACCTTCCCCCACCCCCATCCTCTTTGCTCCGCCACACTCACCGGTCTGTCACCCCATCACCCAATCCTTCCCGGCACCTCCTTTTCTCCCTATCTTCAGCATTGCCTGCTTTGCCCCCAAATACTACCATCAGTCTCCTCTCCATGACACCCCTTCCTCTGGTTTCCTCAATCATTTATAGGAGGCAAGGTGAATTGTTTAAAAAAACAACTTTTTTTGGAAATCAAAATTGAATTGAATCAAATGCATCCCTATGTCTTTCCTTCTCCACCCTAAAAATGGCCACTTTAGTGATGCCTTTACAAAATTATACTGCCCCATAAATGCCCAGAGCATGAGGTCTTTCTCTGCTCTAACTTCTCTGACACTTTGTTTTCTAATCTCACCCCTTGGGAAGCAGGGATAGAATAATCTGGAGACCTTCTCTGCAACCCGCATAAACATTCATGAGCCAGATTTATCTTGGGAGAAGTGGTTACTTCTAAAGAGAAATACAGAACAGAAAGACAGCGGAGAGGGAATCACCTTATGTTTCAGAACCTCTATGTGGCTTTCACATACACCCCAATGGCTCTCCGGTTTCCTGTAGTAAATCAGTGAAATGCCAAGTTAATTTGGAATTGATTGTCCCATAGAAGCAATTGTGTGCAAAAATGGTAAATATTTGCTTTGCTAGGAGCGTTACAATGGCCTGCAAACTACTCCTGTAGCTACCTGTGTTTTGGGGCAATATAGGCTAAGGCCTGATCCAAAGCCCATTGAAATCGATGGGAAGACTCCCATTGACTGCAGTGGGCTCTGAATCGGGCCCCAAATGAAATGCATGCAGCAAGACACATCAGCTGGACTCTGGCTGCCCGAAGTTTTGCTAGAGCAGTGGTTCTCAACCTATTTACCATTATGGGCCGCATCCAACACTATCTGTATGGCCCTGAGGATGTCCACATGGGCCACAGCTGTGTGCTGATGGGCCAGGTTGAGAACCACTGTGCTAGAGGCTTCCTTATCTTCTCTCTGCAGCTCCAGATGCATTTCTGACAAAGCCCCCCTTTGAGCAACGTGTGCAAGGATTCTTCAGTGTCCTTTTCATACTCCTCCCAAGATGCGACTTTATATTCATCCCCATGCTCAAGATATTTAATCAGAGATCTGGCACCCACAGGGGCCTAGGAGGGAAAGATTACAAAGGGCTTTGGAGAGATCACAAGATGTGTAAATACAGGTGACACCGGGTCATAGTGTAAGGGGGTCAGGAGCCTTCTCAAAATCCTTGTGCATGTCTCGGTTTAACAAGCCGAGACACGCTTGATCCCCGTGACTCTTTGGTTGATGCCAGCACGTAAATCATTGTGAGTTGGCCACTCCTTTTTATCAACAGAAAGTTCAAGCGTTTTCTCTGATCTCCGCTGCACTGTATGGCATAGATACAGAGGCAGGGTCTCTCCAGGAGGCAAGGTCCAGGCCACTGTAGGGCATTATAAGTCAAAGTGGGGTTGGTTCCTGTACAGCTCTAAGGCACGCGCTCATAGATCATTAACAAATTACACCGGTGACCCCTTCGTTGGCCCCTTTGTTTAATCTAAAAGTCAGATACACTTGATGATTACAATGGGATCGGCTACTTACAGTATTTGAGTCCATGGGGTGCTGTTTAGTGAGTGACGTTTAAAGGAAAACATCCTCCAGCTGGGATGCTGGAACTGCTCGGCCTTTCCCTCTCCCTTTCCAAACAAAAACAGGACTCTGAGAGCATCTGCTTGGCAGAGAGAGCAGCCGTCTCTCGTGTCATTCGACTCTCAGCTTGGTGTAAACAGGAAAGGTCCCTTCTGGAGTGATACGTATGTATCAGTATCTGATATAATGCAATTTATCATCACCATCTGCTATGCCTCCGTATCTAGTTACGTGATCCATACGGTAAAGCAGCTGGGTTCACAGTATGACGAGGCAATGTTTAAAGTTGCAGATCAAACCAGTGGGTGCATGAACCTCACGAGTCCAGCTCTGTGTTTGTCATTGCATCCTCTGTTTTCTCCCTCTCTTACTGGTTTTATTTCACTAAGGCCTATTGGGCAAATCCTGCAGTCCTCACTCAGACAAAACTCCCATTGATGTCACTGGCTCAGAAGCAAAATCAAAAGCCATAACACACCATCAAGCAAAAATTCTCATTGAAATGAATGAGGCAATCTGTTTGCATATCAATGCCCTATTACAGCCTTCAGTTATTACGCTGTTCCTCTGAATCCTGAATCATTTGCTTTTGTGACCAGCCCTGGCATAGTTCATGTGTGTTACGTTCATAGTGAGGACCACTCCAAACTCCTTTGAATTTCTGTTTGTGTTGGTATCATCTATTTCTAGGAAGCAAGGAAGAATATTAAGTTATGAAGTTGTTCTCCTTTCTATACATTTTATTTCATGTTCTTTAAGGATCTCTCCTTATGTTTGTCCTAAACACACTATTTTTTCTTGTTGCTATTCATTGGTCCAGCCATTAGACCAGGGGTCGGCAATGTTCGGTACGCGGCTCGCCAGGGTAAACACCCTAGCAGGCCGGACCAGTTTATTTACCTGCTGACGCGGCAGGTTCGGTCGATCACGGCCCCCACTGGCTGCGGTTCGCTGTCCCGGGCCAATGGGGGCGGCAGGAAGCCGCAGCCAGCACATCCCTCGGCCCGCGCCGCTTCCCACCGCCCCCATTGGCCCGGGACAGCGAACCGCAGCCAGTGGGGGCCGCGATCGGCCGAACCTGCCGCGTCAGCAGGTAAATAAACTGGCCCGGCCCGCTAGAGTGCTTCCCCTGGCGAGCCGCGTGCCGAACGTTGCCGACCCCTGCATTAGACTCAGCTAAGAAATTTCTTGTTATTCTTATTAAATGTAAACCAGACCCAGAATATCAATATCTTAAAGTGTAGCAGGTTACCATTGTAACTGCCATAGAAAAGAGGCAGGGCCACTCCTGCATAATTTGACATATTGTGTCCTTCTTTTCACCTTGATGCATCAGTGAATTTAGTTCATTACAAACTGCTTATGAAAAATCAAAGATCGATCCAAATCAGGACCCTCTGTCTGCACAACCTCAATATGTGGAGAAGATTCAGCTGTGGACCCTAAGTTCCCAGACTTTCCTATCCTAAATGAAAGTGAAGTCTGATGAAGCAAAATAATAATTAAAGCTGTATTTCTTTTCATTCGTGTGTATTTTTGCTTCTGTGGTTTGAGCAGGGTCTATTTTCATGTTCTCATAATTGAATAGTAAAGAGAAGGGTTAAATACCAGAGTGAAAATGTCATAAACCAGAAATGGATTAAGAGAAAAATGTACTCGGCATTATTGTCAGAGGTTTAAATTACCAGATGGTGGCTGGATTTCAAGTATACCCCACCCTGGCCTACTGGTCCTTGTGCCTTTCCTCTTACGTCTAGATCTGCACAAAACTCAGTGGCTCCAGCACGCATGGTGGGGATCAACCATTTTAGTAGCCTTTTCAGTTTTTGTGTGTGTGCACCCCCCAGGTTCCACTTAGAGTCTGGGGTCTGAAAATACATCAGTAATCAGTTGAAAGAACGTGATTGTGCCTGGTTTGAGCTCAGACTAGCCTCATTTCATGTGACTTCAAGCAATACTATAAATTTCGCCCTGACAAGAGGAAGATGGTTTGCTTGAAACCCAACCCAGATTGACTCTAAACTGTTTCCAACTTTGACAAACTTTCAGATGAACCTCAGGTTTCAGATGTGTCACCAATTCCAGAAATCAGATGAGTTTTAAGTAGGGCTGAACGGAAAACAAGAATTCCGCTTCATGAAAAATTTTGAGGTTTCAAAATTAATTTTCAATCCAATGTGGGAGGTGGGTGGAAAATGAGACCTTTTGTGCATGAGAAAGAGAGCACTGCCCTAAAATAGCCAACAGCTATTTAGAGCACTCACTTCTGATGGGGGAAAACCACATCCAATCCCTGATCCAAATGAGGCAGAGAAGGTACCTGAAATACAGTTTCAAGTGGCTTCATGTCTGACAACGAAGGATTTGCAGAGCTCTGATTGCCAACTGCTACATTCTGGCTGGTGGATGTGTGCCAGGTGAAATGAGCATTAAGGAAATCTTTTCTAAAAATCTCCCCAAAATATGTCAGGGCTCAAAGTTGCCCAGGAAGGAGCAAGAAATCTCCTTACAGTCCCATTGTCTAAGACTATAACTGACCAAACTAATAGACCACAACACGACACCCCAGAACTATTCAGATCTGGACCCAAACCTGTCGGTCGTGGACCCCTTTCTGATTTGAACTAGCTCCCCCGTTCAGGTCTCCCTGAGTCACTGAAGTTTCCTTGACTTTTCAATGTTTACATCTGGTAAATAAGACATGGGGCAGACAGGATTCCTGAGCAAACAGACTTGTCCGTTCCTCCCTCCCTCAATGTCTCTTTCTTTCAGACAGATGGAGAGGAGAAAATCTCTGAGGTTGCTGACCATGAGGAAGAGAATGCATCCACAGTGTGCTTCCCATATTACAACATGAGGACAGGAAGAAACCAGAGATTCTCTTCGTAGACGGGCTGCCGCACTGAAATGGTGCATTGAGCAATCAAACCAGTTGGAAACCCAGTATCTAGAAATAAAAAGTGACTGTTTGTTTTATAATGCAGGGGGGCTGCAGGAGGCCAAACCAAAGGCAAGAGGTTTAGAGGAAGCAGATGTAGCTGGTTTATTTCATATTCCTGAGCAGTTCAACTGCAAGTTTGGGTTGGGCTATTTATTTGTAAAAGGTAATGGCTAGCCATCTCTCTATATACAATCCTCTGCATCCCGGGCAAAGATACTGGTCTTCAGGAACGTTACACAACTACTGACAATAGAGGTGGGTCCATTCCAAACACCCTTAAATGGTGACGGCATTGCTTGATTGGACCCTTTTCTCCATAACGAGCAGAACCAAATCCCAGGATCTGAATGTTCCCAAGATCTGGGGAAGCATGGATCTGGATCTAAGCTTTGCTACTTGGTCCTAACCCTAAATTACAAGTTCACCTCCCTCCCCACACACAGACACACACACACACACCATTCAAATGAGTCCATTTCCTCTTCAGCAGACTGATTAATTATCTCAGCATAGCTCCTCTTGCAGCATCCTTTCACCAGAGCGTTAGGGAAGGACGGTGTTTGGAATGCTGGTGGCCAGTTCAGAAGCTGACTTTAGCCCTAAAGAAGTAGTGTAGCCCATTTTTGCCTTAACGTAGACCAGGCCATTGGAAACATTGGAGAAATATGTAAAGCTTATTAAATAGTGAATTATACTGACGTGTCAGTCGTGCGCCTCTCCTTCCAGAACGCGTGCCTCTCCATGGAGCTTTGGAATTAAATCTGTCAGTCCTAAAGCCGCCTTTGAACCCCAAGAACGTGCCAAGCCCGAGTGGGCCGCGTCAGGCTTGTCGTTGCAGTGTTACATCAGGTACTAGGTCCTCTCTGTGCCCCCAGAAGGCAGTGAGCACCACTCTGTCTCATGCAAAAACTGTCCCTTCAGTGTGAGGCTCTTAAGAACGGGTTAAAAGGCAGCTCAACCTGCCAAGAGGGTGTGTTGGTGAAAGCACAGCTCCCCTAACTCTCAGGGCGACTCAAGCAGCCCCTCCGGGGAAAAGGTCAGGCCCAACTCCAGGAAAGCCCAGGTTCTTCTGCTTTCAGTATATGGGGCCTTTATGGCTCTGAGCTATTGCCTGCTTGGCTGGGAGACCGTAATGGTGTCTCGTGTAGCCCCTTACTTCCATGCACTAATGCTAAGACATCAAAGGAGTGCGGTCTGCTCCCTTCCTTCGCTCCAGGGGATTTTAACCCCCTTTCTGCCAGGATTATTGCAGGGTCCCAAAACCATCTCAGCTCAGGACTTCAGTTCCGGTCGCTCTACAAAGAGAATGTCCAATGTTCACATGGGCAGGGATGGTCCCAAGAGGGTCAGTGAGAAACGGTTCTTTGGCTGGGTCTTCCCCAGCCCTTATGGTTTCAGACCTGTGTGGTATTTAGCAGCTCTGGCTAACATCATCAGAACAGAGCAGCTAAATCCCATGCAACACTGATTGCTTTGTACGAGCAAGTTTTACCTGACAGGAGGCCGGAGGGCACATGTTTGTGGAGGCAGGCTCTGGGGTCTCAAGTAGCACCAACAGCTGAATTCTGAACCCAAAGTCCTTTTCGCTGGTGCTGAATGGAAGTAGCGGAAAGAACTCTGCCTGCACTGCAGAGACCAACTGGAGCATTGCGCTCTGCCTACAACCGCTTGGCTGGGGAAAGGTGAGGGTCCTTACTGGGATGTGCCAATGGAGAAGAATAAATGCAGGGCACCAAGGTTCCACTTCAGTGGGACCAGAGAGAAGAACCCAAGTGAACAGAAACCAACGAAAGTGTTTGAACAGCTCCCTGCAGCCCCAAACCACTAAGTTTCATGCAGCTGTGCTGAGTCTGTCCGTATGCTCAAGCGAGGCAGTGCGGGTGGGTTAAAGTACAAAATATGGTGGCGCTAGCAATGACACTTTGCATTTGGGCAAGTCCATTAACTTGCCTTGCTTTTCCCATCTGTAGAATGGAACTAGCACTAAGCTCCCCCACAGGGCTGCGGCAAGGCTTAGTAAGTGTTTGTACTGCATTGTGAGCGTGTCACAATGGGCGTCTACAGTGTCGTTTACATTTCTAGCTTTCATTATGGGAAGGCAGCGTTGCCTAGTGGAAAGACCAGTGGACTGGGACTCAGGAGCGTTGGAGTCTAATCCCAGATCTGCCACTAGCATGTTTGGTGACTTTTGGCAACTCATGTCACCGCTCTGTGCTTCAGTTTCTCCATTTGTAAAATGGGGATAACAATACTGATCTCCTTTGAAAACCATTTTGAGAGCTACAGCTGAAAAGTTCGGTATAAGAGCCAAGTATTGGTATTGCAATGCTGCATATTATTTATTGGGGCTGCTAAAACTTTGAGGCAGAGCCTGATCTTGCACGATTTGGTGTAATACCACTGAACTCAGTTTACATCAGCTGCGCCTCCCTTTGCTTTCAAATAGCTAGAAATGCAGTTCGTTGTGATCGCAGTTTGGGAGGGTGTTTTGGGGTCAGATTGCTAGAGGGGAATACAGCAGATACACCCTCGCTTGGAACCAATAGTCTGTGGAGCCAGGCATGATTCACCGAATGTTGTTATTAGATCTATCCATGTCCTCATCAGAAACTGATCCACGTTATCTGCCTTCAAATTCCTCCTTACAAATCTCCTTTGCAACGAGGCCTATAAAAAACTTGACAACAGTTGGCCCACCCTTCTGCTTAGACCTTTGCCTGGCATGCTGACCAATATTGGCTCACTGTTTCCTTGTACTCCCCCCGTCGGTCTGTATCCATCAGTTTTCTCTTGTCTTTATACTATGACTGGAAGCTGTTTGGGGCAGGGACTGTCTGTACAGCGTCTAGCACATTAGGGTCCTGGTCCTTGCCAGGAGCTCGTAGGCACTGCTGTAATACTCTAATAGTATAGCCTGACCCGTCCAAAGGTGACACCGCACCCTATCACTCATGCCCGTCAACAGCATTGCTGTGGCCAGAGGAAAAACCAGGAAGAAACAGAAAGAGGTTTGAGACAAGCACACGGGTGATTTTTGCAGAAGGGCTTGTTACAACCACAAGCCATGGTTGCACTTGTGACCCATCATGAGTTTCACAAGTGGGCATGCATCGTTCCATTGCACACACAGCTAACCCAGATCTGGTGCCACGCTGCCTCCTTCCCACCCCCTGGCTACACGGGATCGGGCGGGAGGAGGGCAAACCGGGGCGGAGGCAATGTGAAAAATTAATGACTCCTCTTTCAAGCTGAAAGGACCATGAGCTAGCTTGAGCTCTCTTGGGTAGGACAACATCCTCCAGCTCTTTGCAAGACATTTATTTGGGATAGGACACCCAGAGAGGGGCTAAAGATTATTCTTGTCTTCTTTCATCCCCTAAAATCCTGATTTAGGAGGTACCTAAGCCATGGTGTACGCAAACACACTGATCTAGTCTGTCAAACAAACCTGGTTAGGTTTGGTGGAGTCACCGTTGGCTTTGGCTTGTGCCGCAGAACAAAGCCCTGAAGGATGTGCAGGGCACTTGAGGGAAGATGGGCTGGCAGGTGGCTTTTGAAATCACTGTGCCACATACACAAGCTAGACATTCTCATCACCTTGCCAAGCAACTAGCATACACATGGTCCCGTTACTCAGAGTGCCTGGAGCAGGTGCTCATGGGATTGGAAAGAGGCCACAGTAATGTCTTTGTGGGGCGGTGGCAGATTCTCCAGAAGGCTGTGACAGAGGGCAAATTCCTGCACTACCCTAGGTAGACCTCATGGAATTAAGCTAAACCTTATTGAATTCAGTGTAAGACCTTTTGGGGGGGGTCCATTATATTAAAAATGCAGCTGTGTATGGGTTAGTGCAGGATTGTATGTAATTTTTCTAGGAGCCGTGACTCCTACAAACCTTGGGGAAATGGTAGAACTGTTTGAGACAATACGTGTGAAGTGGGTATCCTAGGCAGTATTTGGGAGGCCTTTTGAAGCTAAGTCCTGAGGAGAAAGCCTCCTTGTCTACTTATTACCTGCTCCTGAAAACTGCAGATCAAATCCCCCTGAACTGTACAACGGATGGACTACATTTGTCATGTGTGTGCTAGTTCTAAAGGGAGGCAGTTCTGAACCGGTGATCGGAGAAAAGACCCCTTTGTCAGGTTAATCATCCTGCCAGAGCTCATGCTGGAGTTGGATTTGATCTCTGGCAGGCTTATTAGCCTGCGTGTCGGTTCTTTTATGGTTTTTAATGTTTTCTCCGTATTGCTTTCACTTTAAGAATAAAACATGCTTGCTTAGAAAGAGCTGTGTGGTAACTTACCACGGTTGGCAATGACTCTGTTATTAGCCTCTGAAGAGAAAGCAAAAGAAATCTGCTTAGGCAGCCTGGCCTTCGCTGGGGATCTCACACGAGAGTCAGGAAACTGTGCATCCTGGAAATACTCTGGTCAGAAGGGAGATAGACACGTCTCCACCTAAGAGAGGCCATGGCAGGGGAGCCAGAAGTCTGAATTGAGTGCCCTTATTGGACCATAAAGGGAGAATACAGATCAAGTTGCCCTCAACAGCTGGGCCTCAGGTCCCATCCCCGGAATCGACACTAACTATTCTACCCCTGCAGAAAGCCACAGTTCCCTTCACAAATACTTGCACACTGGTTTTGCTCTGTGTTTGTACAGCGCCTAGCGCAGTAGCATCCTGGGCCATGGCTAGGGCTCTTAGGCATGACAGCAGCACAAATAATAAAGAAGAATAATTGACTTTTGCACATTAATAAAAATGTGTGTACACAAATCAATGGCAAAACTCAGAGGCTGACTTTAAATTGTTTGGTCCTTAAACTAGAATCCCTGCCAATAAGTATAGCCTTAGTGACTAAGGATTTGCAAGCGGAAACTGATTTCTCCTCTCACACGCTGGGGCTGAGAGGAGAAAGGGGGGCCAAAAATCAATTCTGTGGAAGCTGCAAGGGCCCAGCTCACAGGGTCAGTTCCTTAGAACGGTGGGCTTTAAAGCACCAACATGGCAGGCCAGGATGGTAAATCCCTCCCCATGATTAACCCCAAAAGAATGCAATAGTCAGCACACTGCCCCTTGGAAGGGAAACTGGCTCCCAGTGACACCCCATTGGTGCCAGTCATTAGGACATTAAAGAAGAATGGATATAAAAAGATACAAAATAGAGCACTTTATTTGCAAGATACAAATTACAAAACCATTTAAAAAGAGGCATAAAATAAATACTTAGCCTAGCAGAGAGAGAGAGACAGACATGCAGTACTGGCTTTGGGCTTTCAGTTGTAAGGCACACGACCCCGTTTCTTAAAAATTCCCATTCCCTAGTTGCGCATGCATAGAAAGCATGATGATGGGTGTTAGTCAGGACATGCACACACATACCATAGCAGGCACACAACTTGCACACACATTGGAGGTTGGGTACATGCATTTTTGAGACTAAAGCCAACTAAACACGAACATTTTACTACAAACTTATTTTGCATTTACATATATAAAAACTCTTATCTCTTTGGCTAAGACAATTAAATCCCCAAATTATTTGTAAATATTGAATGTAGGAAATGATCATTTTATTTCCAAATTGCAAAATACTTCAATATACAAAAAAAACCTCAGTCATAAAGGCAAACAAGAAGTTACTTCAGAAGCGGGTCCTTTGGAAGTAAAAGAATATTTGCTCTAAAAAAAAGTTTCCATTGTCTTTTACCATCAGTGGTATTGGAAGTCAGTGGGATGACCTGATCCCTAGCGACATTCCAGTAGGTTTGAGCATTTAAAAATCTTTCACAAGCTTCAGTTCTTCCCAAATGGAGGTTTTTGGAAAAGAGGATGAAACTGCAATGACAGATCCTCAGCAGCTGTAAGTCATCATAGCTCCATTGACTACAACTGAGCTCAGGATCTGCTCCTAAGTTTTCTGACTGCTAGATGGGTCATGGACACTAAGAAGAGCTGTTTTGTGACAGCTTCAATATACTATAGTAGCATTACGGATCTTTCTAGTCACTCTCCCACAACACTCAAGAAACTTTCCTCAGCCACTTGCTGTCGGCACTAGATGAAGACAAAGAATGGTACAAAAACCATTCATATAAATAAAATATAGCCAGAATTCACCGTTCTGGTCTAGATCCTTTGTTCACAAATGAAAAATTTAATTGCTGAGTTTATTTTAAAACAACAACAAAGAAAAGCCCTGGGCATCTAGATTCTAAATCAGAATGTTTTCCACGGGGGGAATTCAAACAGTGCTGAGACCAACCAGGGGCTAAATTAACCCCACCATTATTTTAAAAAGCACTCAGACAGTGATCTGTTGATTTTCTCTAAACACAGGTCTTTGGTGTGTCCCGCAGATATCTTGGAAGATCCTGAATATTTGGTCATGCTGGGTCTCATCAGCTACCGGAAGCATCGGGCCGCTGCTGTAGACCTTTCCTGCCTCTTCCACCAACTGTCTAACCCACAGCTGCTCAACCTATGGTAGAAGGAAAGACCACCAAGATGTTTAAATAAGATGAGAACACTTACGACATACATCTTCCTCCAACTCACCATAGCCACTATCACCCAGACTTCACTGAACACTCTAGTGGGGGTACACAAGCTACTGTCAATACAGTACATCAGATAGCACAAGGAAGAGAACGGTCTAAAAGGGAAAACCTCCTTCAAGAGAGAAATTGGGAAAAGAGGGGAAGGATGGTCTTGTGCTTAAGGCAACTGGTCTCGGATTCAGTTCCTATGGGGCTTTGGGCAAGTCACTAACACTTTTGTCTAGTTAAATTGTACATTCTTCAGGACAGGGAATGTCTTTCTATATACACAGTGCCTTGCACAATAGAGCTCTAATCTCAATTGGAAGGGGTTGCGGAGATCCATTTGAAAATGTGAGAGGGTGCAGATTTCCACACCCTACCTAGCCCTCTGCTTCCCTTCCCCTCACCAGCAGCCTGACCATGAGCCCCCATCCTTTCCAATTTTGAGTGACAAGTATCAGAGGGGTAGCCGTGTCAGTCTGAATCTGTAAAAAGCAACAGAGGGTCCTGTGGCACCTTTAAGACTAACAGAAGTATTGGGATCATAAGCTTTCGTGGGTAAAAAATCTTGCATCTGAAGACGTGAGGTTCCTACCCACGAAAGCTTATGCTCCCAATACTTCTGTTAGTCTTAAAGGTGCCATAGGACCCTCTGTTAATTTTGAGTGAGTGGTGCATGGGATCACAGCACCACTTGGGTTTGGCCTGGCAGTCCCTCCCTCATGACAGATGGATGACTGGGCCAAATTTGAGTGAGTGGTGTTGCGAACTGGCACATAGGGTCACAACACCGCTCAGGTTTGGCCCAGCCAAAAACTGGTCGGGCCGTGACCCAGGTTGGCCCTGCCTGCTCTGTGGCTTATGTTGATTGGAGATTTTAGGCGGTGCTGTAATATACATAAATAACATGGTGAATATATTAGGATGTCATCAACAAAAGAAAGCAAAGATGTCTAACTTAAAGACTCAGTGGTCCTGAATTTTTTTTATAGTCTTTGAACAAAGCCATTCTGGGTGTAATAAACTCATTTTCCTGTTTCTAATTTACCACCAGAGTTTTTCCCATTCACTTCTTCCATATCCTTTGTACTGTAAGATTTTACATGCAAACTATCCATTACTCTCAAGTTCATTCACCCCTTACGCTTGCTTCTCTGCATGAAGCCCTAATCCTGCTGGTAACAGCATAACCAGTTGCAGTGATTTATTGGACAGTTGCCTAGCAGGCAGGAGTGGGACGCCAGAAAAAGGTCATCACCAGGCCAAGGAGCACAGTACATAGTTAACATATTTAGCAAATGACTATGCAAAGCACCGGGGGGAAACAGAGAGGGGAAGGGGGGAAAAATACATTTCTTCCTAATTTAGGGCCAGATTTTTAAACCGACAGAGTGTGTGCAGTTGTGCTTAATTTGCTCATTTAATCAATGTGATGACATGGGCTATTTGGGGATTTGTGTGTGCAAATTAAGAAAATTAACTGGCAGCCTGGATGCCTAACTGATGATTTGTGCAAGCAAATACCTATTTTACACATGCAATTGATGCACATATGTAAACAAATTAGGCAGGGCTAGATTAGCTCTCCTGTGGGCCAGGGCTATTGTATACAGGGGCCCCACAAAATCTAAGTCTTTTTCCAATTTAAAACAAAATGATCACAATTATGGCATCGAGGCTATTAATGCTATACTAAACTTGCCTTTTAATTAATGAAGTTGTTCTGTGGTTACATTTCAGTCTTAAAAGATGTAGAATATAGTTAAGTTAATTCAAAATAGCCTACCTCTTACCTTAGAACAGCTGTTATATGAGTTTCTTTCTGGGAGGGAGTTTGGTGCAGGAGGGGAGTGCGAGCTCTGGGAGGGAGTTTGGTGCAGGAGGGGATTCTGACCTGGGGCAGGGGGTTGGGGTGCAGAAGGGGATGCAAGGTGGAGGCTCTGGCCCCACGCTGCTCCCGGAAGCAGCCAGCTGCTGGCACATCTCTGCGCGCCCCTCGGGGGAGAGGGACAGTGTGTCTCCGTGCACTGCCCATGCCCACAAGTACCACACACGCAGCTCCCATTGGCCAGTTTCTGGCCAATGGGAGCTACGAAGACGATGCTGCAGCAGGGACAGCGTGCGGAGCTGCCTCCATCCTTGCTAGGGGCAAGCAGAGACGTGCCAGCAGCCGGCCTCTTCCAGGAGTGGTGTGGGGCCATGGCATGCAGGCACCCTGCCTGAGCCCTGCTGCACTGGGGCCCGCCTCAGCCCGGGGCTGCAGCCCCTAAAGCCCCTACGTTAATCTGTCCCTGAAATTAGGTACGCAAATTGCATGCAGCCCTATGCTTCTGAGTTTGCAAACATCTGGCTCTGAAAGTTAAGAGACAGAAACCAGGTAGTCTTGGGGATGCATTTCTGAGTTGTAGGAGAACGAAGGGGCAGCTCCAGCAATGGCTGTTTCTCATGAATGTGCCTTACCTGTACCAGGATTAATTTACAGCGTAAAGGAACTGTGTCGGGAAACTCTTCGCCAAAGCACAGCAGGACTTTGCTCTCCGGGAAACGGCCTTGGCTGCTGTAGAACTGTTGCAGCTCTAAGAGGAGAAAAACAGATGGTTGGAAAGGATGGAAACCAACTAACTTCAGTGAGACATTAGCACACGCAGCTGCAGCAGGTGGCTTATTCACCTGCAGGGAGAATTGCGCACACACACCTCGGCAGCAAGTGTTGTATACAAACCCACACAAACACCTGCTGGCAGCACTGCATGAACACTCAGCAAGAGGTATTTAGCTTTTATGGAGAGAGAAAATTAGAGGGGGGGGTTAAAAATCCCAATGCAGGAAAGCCTCGTTAAAGAGCTGTATAAGTGATACTGTGCTGAGATGCAGACTAAGATAATCTCTTATTCAATAGCAAGGGCACCTGGCCAGTCCAGTGCGCCAGCTGTACTGCTTCTGTAGTCATTTAGACTAAGAAGAGTCAAGATCCTGGGTGCAGAGCCCTCTGCCCCTCTGAGGCTGGGTCTACACTACCCGCCTGAATCGGCGGGTAGAAATCGACCTCTCGGGGATCGATTTATCGTGTCCCGTCGGGACGCGACAATCGATCGCCAAATCGATGCTCTTATTCCACCAGTGGAGGTGGGAGTAAGCGCCGTTGACGGGAAGCCGCAGAGGTCAATTTTGCCGCCGTCCTCACAGCTGCGATACGTCGAATTCAGCTACGCTATTCACGTAGCTGAATTTGCGTATCTTAAATCGCCCCCCCCCCCCCCGTAGTGTAGATGTAGTCTGAGTCTGGCAACGAGCACATCCCATCCCTCCACAGGAGACTGATGGAGCTTCTCTGGGGAGAAGATTGATTTGATGTAGAGCAGAGGTCCTCAACCTTTTTCCTTCTGAGCCCCTCCCCCCCCGCAACATGCTATAAAAACGCCACCGCCCACTTGTGCCACAAGTGTTTTTCTGTATATAAAAGCCCAGGCTGGCCTTAAGGGGTAACAAGCAGGGCAGCTGCCCAGGACCCCACACCACTGGGTGCCCTGTAAAGCTAAGTTGCTCAGGCTTTGGCTTCATCTCCACACGCCAGGCCTCTGGCTTGGGCTTTCTATCCTGGGCCCCATGGAGCCTAATGCCAGCCCCGCCTGGCGAACCCCGTTTGTGGCCCCCAGGGGGCCCTAGACCCCTGGTAGAGAACTGCTGATCTAGTGCTTTCAGGGGAGGACTAAAAAAGGAAGAATGACTAAAAGTCTTATCTTCCCGTCTCAGGTAAGTCCACAGACATTCCTTGTACCCTGAGGAGAAAGAACTGGGCCCTGCATTAATATGTATTAACACAGATTCAGTATCACATACAGTGCCTTTAGGAATGTTTTGTGCTTTAGATTTTTTTTTTTTTTGCGAACCTATCAATCGTGCCCTCACTTGATGTAAAACACTGCAGTGGGGTTTTTATACAATATCTCCAAACACCACCGCTCACAAGAGATAAGCCACAGCGTCTGGTGGAAAGGGATACTACGGTGATTATTTTTATAAGTGTTGGCAAGGATGTATAGACTACGTGAGCACTTTGGGGCTGAGGTCTATACATTCTGGGCCAGATCCTGAGCTGGCATAAATCAGCATAGGTTCTTTGACTTCAGGCATAGAAAGGATGGTCGAGTGGTTAGGCCACTACTATGGGACTTAAGAAACCTGGGTGGAATTCCCTGCTCTGCCACCGATTTCTTGTGTGACCTCAGGCGAGTCACTTAGTGTCTCTGTGGCTCCAATCCCCGCTGCCCCACCTTACGTGGGTGCGATAAGGAATGCTAAAGATTGCCAAGAACTCAAGACACAGGGTCACATGTTCCCATCGTAAACGCCTTAAAAACAACAGCCCTTCACTGGAGCGGATTTACACCAGCTGAGGATCTGACCCCTACCAGTACAGGAAGATGTAGACCCCATCCTACAGCAACATGGCTCTATCCGGGTGTCAGTGCGCCGAGGACAATAGGGGGGAGGGAGGGCAGAAAAGTCAGCTGTAATGAAGAGGGTGGATCAAGCGAGGTGGGAATGTTTCACCAACCTCGGACGAACTGGTTGGTGTCGAATATTTTGACCACCTCATCCCGGTCCAGCTTGTTGGGCCTGTCCCTGTACAGCACGTTGTTTCCACTCCAGAAGACTCTCCCCTGGCACAGCCTCTTGATGAAGATACCCTGTTTGTTGCTGTGCAGCAGCACCCCTCGTTCCAGGTGCCCGAAGAGCTTCTTGGTGATGTGCTTCTGGCGGTCATTCAGGATGGCGTCGGCGGAAGGGAACTGCACGTGCTCCAGGCTCTCCGGGCCATACAGCTTGTCACAGTGGGCGGGGGCGTGGCTCAGGGAAATTCGGCAGCCTTCGTGGTAAGAGGTAGTAGTGTGGCCAACCAGCTTCCCTCCGTAATAGAAACTGATCACCATCTGCGAGTACGCTGCAGGGAGACACGCCCGCACACAGCCAATTAGAGGACGCAGCTAACCCCCGCCGCTGCTTCACCCAGGGCTGCAGGAATAACCATCCCATTGCACACGACAGCGAAGCTCCACTTAAGCGCTGAAGCCCTTGAAATGCTCTGTGCATTCCCTGCTGTCGAGCTAGGCAAAGTGTCAGCATCACAGCTCTCGGGGGCCAGAATCAGCAGGATATTCAATGGCTGCTCCTATAACCCCGGCACGCATGAGCAGACCTCACTCAGCAAGCATTGTCTTTAATGGGACTACTCCTGTGAGGAACAACTCCAATTGTTTCCTCCCTGACCCACTCAGACTTCCCACCGGGGACACTGATTTTCAGCACAGTTTTTCTGAATTCAGCATGCTCTGTAGCAAGCAACCTTTTACCTTCCCAATCCTCCAGAGTCCCACATGTCTATCTGCAGCTGATAGGTCAATCTAACTGGTCAGACTTATCTAGTTTTACCAATTACCCCTTGGTTAGATTTCGGTAGAACATGCCAGCAGAACAGTGTGCAAATGTGATTACACATGTCAGCATGGTGGGCACGGATTGCACGCACCAGGATCCTTCTACCTTTTCACTGGGAACTGGAGAAGCAGGTGACTGCATACTTCGCACAGTAGCTGCCCCGGAGCAGATTCGAACACCCTTCCTCACCTTGAATATTTCCTCACTCCATGAGCAGCCCCACTGAAGCCAACAGCGTGACTCAGGTAAGTGCTCAGCCACGGGGGTAACGGGTTTATAAACTGCCCCTTGGAAACTCCCCACCCACTCCAGATTTCATTATCCAGGGAACAATCATCCTGGAAGAGCCTCCATCCAAGTGGACTGCACTGCTCCTGCCTTTAGTGAAGCAAATGTAAAGGAGAGGAAGACCAGGACAGCCATTTTATGCTGCCACGAAGGTGTGCAGGGGGGCATCCCCTGTGGGCCTGGGATCCTTCCTCCAACAAACTCTCTGCCCTTAAGGTGTCTCAGACTTTGTCCCTTGTTAGCTAACTATATTGCCCTACGTGTTTGCATCTGCACCTCTGCTGAAACTTGCCCTTTCGTTCGCGCTACTGTCTGTTATCTAAAGAACGTGCTAGGTCTCCAAACCAATGCCTGTACCGAAGCAGAGCAGATTTGCCGTGGGTAAGCAACCTGCATAGTGGATTTGCAACCAAGAGCCCAGTCCTCAGGTATGCCAAGCCCAGTTCTCACTGTGGCTGGTAGGGAGAGCAAAGGAGGCTTAATGTCACCCTTACACGCCTCTTCCCCAATGCTGGTGGCACCCAGGGGCTGGTTTGGTCCTCAGCACAAGTCAGACCCGCCTCAAGGTGGCACCTATGAGCTGCTGTGCTGGCCAGATCACTGAAGCATGGAGTGCTCTGGCCACAGTCCCTCCAGCTTTTGGCATATCTTCAATACCCGGGGAGGGCTGGAAGGACTGGCACAGAGCCGGGGCTATGGTAGCTTCATGCCACTTGGGGATTTCCCTAGGCCCAGGGAATCCCCAGCTGGCTCTTTAAGCCAACTTTACGTGTTGTTGGAGCAGTGCAAAGGCATCATCTTATTGGGCAGGATCTGGCCTCCTCCCTGGCACATGCATCTCTGCTACTGCTTAGACGCTTTAATTCCTTTGCCTGGGTGCTGAGAATGGAACAGCGGCTTATGAAGTCCGAGCGTTTCTGAGCAATTAAGCCCTAAGCTGCCATTTTCGGTGGCTCTGCCATTTTTAAGGATTATTTTCTCTGGGTGAGCATGAACAGGGCCACAATGGCAGCAAAGCCAGGTCCCGCCTGGGAGTGCCGCATGAGAGGCAGCTTACACCACACCGACTGAGGGCACAGTACCTAACTGAGCAAGGAAGTGGGATTTCCAGTACCTGAATGCAGCTGTTCGTAGCTGGAGTACCCATTCATCAGGGGCACAGATGCTGCGGGAGAAGAAATAAAGTTATATTTGTGTGCCAAATTTTGACACAAGCACCGGGATCTCTGGTAAAATCCAACGACCCGGCCACCCGCTCATTTTGCCCCAGTGCGGTTTCCTCTCCACCCCTAAATTCTTCCTCTCCATATCGTCCTGATCCCTCCACGATTTCATGAGAGAAGAAAACCCTGCAAGGAGCCTTGCCCACATCAGGGGTTCCACTTCCCCAGCCAGGGGAGCAGCGACAGAACGGGGATTCCCAACACGGGATCCAGAACGGAGCTGCCATGTACGGGGAATTCACTTGACAATGTACCACTTAGAGCCAACCTGTCGCTTTAACCCCACTGGGCCTGCAGCTGTCATCCTTACCATTCCCAGTGGAATTAATGGGAGCTTTGCCAGAGCACGGACTACAATCTCACTGCCAAGGTGATCATGAAATGAACCTTATACTTTAGATCTGGGGCTTCTGAATGTCTGTAGAGACAGACGTAACCCCCTGCACAACTACAAAGCATCGACGGTCATGACATGCCATTGCAAAGATCGATTTTCCTGTACTTACAGTAAGATTTAAATTCGAGGTATGATGATATTTTAGACATTCTTAATAAACTTGTTCCTCAAACATAAAAAATCCTCCACAAGCACCAAATATAGAGGGAGCTATTCAGAGATCACCAAAATTAGTCTTTGCTATCCTGGTTTACTCAATCAAACTAGACACTCTGTTCTATAAGTCCTGGATATGTTGTTAGTGTCTTACCAGGGCTAGGTTGCTGCATCCACCAGTCTGGTATTGGAGGGTTTCTACAATTCTCCTGAGGTGGGGAAGGGCTTCTCTTTATTATACCAAGGTATTCGTCTACAGTGGGGGACTGAGGAAGACAGAAAAGCCATTAGATCATCCAGGCAACAAAACCGAGGTTAAGCAGTTTTGCAGTTTCAGGCAATCAATATCGTATGGAAAAGAAGTCGTTATCTAAATTGCTCACCGGCCCCTGAACAGGAATAGTAAAAATCAAACATACTAGGGCAGCAGGGATATTGTGACATAGGTGAACTCTTCAGCTTTGTGACTGGTTAGAAGGAGTGGGCCTTGGATTTCATGGGCACGCTGAGAGCAGAATTTACCCCAACAATTTTGCATCACAATGAAGGGAGACAAGAGCTGCAAAAGTCTGACCCTCTAGTGAAACTCTTATTGAACTGTATGCAAACGTGAGATGCATTGATATGACAAGCAACAGCCACAGGTCTGCGCATGGTGTTACATGAATGAATGTAACGAACGTGTCTGTAAAACATGCAGATTTGTTCTTCTTGCACCAGTGATATCAAAATCTAGTTCCCCTGGCCGTATGGTCCTATCATTAGAAAAATGCAATAAACAATTTCATGGAGAAACTTTACCATCTAGCCCTTCCAACCAAAGAGAGATTGCTTTGCTATAGCAGTTAGTTACCTCTTTTATTAGATCATCTATTGCAGAAGGACTGCAGTCCATGTCAGTGGCTTCATTCAAGCTGCCTCCATTTGCAATACCCGCTTTGCCTGGAAAGAAATACAACAATTCAGTGCTCAACGCATCATACCACATGCAGTGATCTAACAAGGAACCAGACCATAAAGCATGCAAGAGAAGGCCATGGGATAGGGGTGACTTGCTTTGGGGAAATATTTACCATTGTAAAATAAAAAAACCTAGAATCCTTCATGGGATCTTACCCCTCACTGCCATGTATGGGGAATTCACTGGACAATGTACCACTTTAGAGCCAACCTGTCGCTTTACATCTGTGCAACCCCATTGGCCCTGCAGCTGTAGTCCTTTCCATTCCCAATGAAATCAATGGCAGTTTTGCCAGAGCAAGGACTACAGGATTGAGCCCAGCGGATTGCATGGGTGTGAATAAGATTAAATCCAGAAAACAGCCACAGTTCTGCTGCGGCTGGGAACAATTTAACCTTCATTGGAGACTTTTTTCCCTGCCAAAGCACAGCTCTACATTGTTGAGGGGGAAATGTAATGCAATTTGCATAATGCTTATAACAAGTGTACAGAAATATAAAGCCTTCTGCGTGAATGAAGTTGACAGAGACCAAAATGCTAAAGGTAGACTTCCTGACAACCAGATTTTGCATGCTTAAAAAAAAAAAAAAAAGCACAAACAAAACCACAAATAAAAATAAACTTTGCACAGCTAACACCAGACCGGACCTCACAGCAACAACTGTTCTCTGCTGAACCCTGGTTACTATAATCGCTGCTTTTACTGTTGGGCAATGTGAGGGAGTTATTCTATTTCCTCAGCATCTGTACAGATTAAAGCAGATGCACCTTTAGGTTAGAGGGGGGCATCAGAACCGAATGTAAGGCCAAAACCACAACTAAAACCTTCACCAGGACAGACTTCAGGGCTGATTCTGATCTCAGCCCACACTTACCCTGAAAGAACTCCATTGACTTAATGGAGTCACTCTAGGTTTATGCTGGTGTAAGTGAGAACAGGATCAGACCTTCTGAGTCAGACTGCCATAGAGTATTGTCAGCTAATGTCACAGACAGCACGCTCTGTTTGGTTTTTTTACTCGGCGGGAATAGCCTCTCCTACTCAAACAGCTGTGGGATGAGGCTGTGGGGAGGAGGGTGGAGTTTTCCCCAGATCCTTCCAGTGGGGGTCGAGGAGTGTTTGCTCTTCTCCCCCCAGGAAGAAAGAAAAATAGTCTTGATGGCATGGACTTCCAGTGGCTCTCCACATGAGAGTCCTGTGCATCTGCAGTGGCTTTGGGGCCCTTGTCCCTCTCCCCAGCACACTGCCTCCTGCCAGGCCTTTCCTTGCTAAGAGGCAACCCCAGAATCCTCCTTGAAAAGGTTCCACCGTCCATGTGGCTACAGTAAAGTGAAGGCAGTTTAAAGCTACATTACCTTTCCCCAGGTGGCTTTGAGGAAGAAAGAATGCATGACCCCCTGGCCTCTCCTCCTCCAACCCCTTGATTTCCCATATCTGCCCTCTGCCCGCCCCTCCCCAGCCATGGATCCCTGCCCACAGCTCTAGGGAAGAGTGGGACAGTGCCATGGAGGTGACTGACTCCCACCCACACACACACCCACCACCCACCCATCTCATGACCACGGCAGCTCTCCGGGCACTGATCTACGGGGTACAGCCTGACCCAGTGGAATCACCTGGAGGTGGGGTGTGGCCCAGGAAATGCAGCTGAATGCACGTCAAAGCTGGCGTAAGTCCACTTCCGTTTTTCCCTTTGCTTTAATAACCAGACACAATCTCTCTTCTCCTATAAATCCCCCAGACGTTCAATGCTCAGGAGGTAAGTGGCTCTGGAACAAGTCACTTAGTTTATCAGGACACTTACATTTTTGCTCTTCCTCTGGGACGATCCTGTACACTTTGTACGGCTCCGAGATGTCCAGCTGGGACCTGTCCGTCACCTCCTCGAAGTCCGGGCTCTTGTTCAGAGCACAGCGTAGCCTCGTTTTCCAAGTGGCTGGCTCGGCTTTGTCACCTTCTTTAAATTTCCCTTTGAAAACTGCCCAAGCCTAAAACAAAAGAGAAAAGGGCCACAGGACTGAAGAACCAACTTTACAATTAGAGCTCTGTTTTATGGAGTTTATTAATTTCATTTTTCAGGGTTTACTTTTAGCAATTTTTGAACTTTGATGCAGATGGCAAAAAAAAATCAGGTGATTTGGGGCTCTCTCTATGTCTACAGCAATGAGTAATCTCTTGGTACTATTCCCAAGTGGTGCTTTAATGTAGTACCATTTCAAACAGCACCACATTAAAGCGCACTAGGGAGTCTTTAGTGAGCACCAGCAGGGTCTACACAGACCAATTAATGCACAGCTCGTTAGAGCACTTTAGAAACCACAGCCCCATAGTCCGTATTGCAGCTCTGTGTAGACAAACCCTTAGATCCAAGTAACCATTTCTGGTGTTTATTGGCTAAATGCCAATTTCATTGTCTTCTGATTGGTTAAAGGCTAAAATCAGAAGCTCAGTTTATAACTTTAGGGCCAAATCTCACATTTGTTCCTCAAGGCCATTTCCTGATGGCGTCACTCAGGGAAACTCCTAGTGACTTCCACCGCAGATCTAACCACCTGGCCACTGTCACTGCAGTGTCTGAGCTCCTCACAATCGTCACTGGATTTATCTTCAGTTACAACACTGCTGTTCGGCAGAGAAGGGCTGTTATCCCATTCTCACCGATGGGAAACTGAGGGGCAGAGATACACTTCTTGGATAACCTTGAGCAAGTACATCAGAGGTGGGAACTGAAGCCTCATCTCCTAGGTCAGGGCCCTAACTACTGTACTGTACTATCCTTCACGCTGACTCACAAAGTGCCTGATTCTCCGGGGCACTGCAGCTTCTGCCATCATCATTTAAAGCCACGTAAAATGCTTCCCACTCAGAGTTCTCCATTCATCCCAGGAGTAGTGTTTTACAGTCACTTTGTCCAGGTGGAAATGACCACTCAAGGCACAGGGGAATCTGGCCCACAATATCAGTGTAAGCTCTGACTTGCCAGTGCAAAGAGGAAGCTGCAATATGTTTCGAACAAGTTTTTAAAAAACACAACAAAAAACCTCTTGCCCCAAAATCTGACAACAAGCCGAGAGGGGAGACTATTGCATGCAAATAGCCTGTACAGGGCCACCATTTCCCTGACACGAAATTCTTTTCTTTCCAGAATTTTCCACAAATTGTGACTTGCACGATCTGTCACAGTCCAAAATTAGCCTTGTAATTACCCTCAGCATGATGGGAAGGTGAGTGAGAGATGCGGGGAGAGTCTTAAGCTTTGCACTCTCTTCTTTTCGTTGGTGTGTCCCAGCTCTAAACGAGTCTAAACAATCTTCTGTGCGCTCAATACTCTTGCCCATGGAAGGTCTGATTTCCAAAAACTACATTTGCAATTAACACAACTGTGCTCAGCTCAAGCATAATAGCAATAATTGGGGGGCTTTAAATTGCTTTTGCATACAGATGCACAATGGTGCATTCATTCTCGGAAATCACGTCCACAATATTAAGTGCTTTTAAAAAAGCTATCACTCAAGGCTGGCATGATTTTCATTGCAGGGGAGGCAGTGTTGCCCAATTGATAGACTGTAGCACAGAAGTGGGACTCAGGAGACCTGGTTTCTATTCTCTGCTTGGCCACTAGCTGCTGGGTGACCTTAGACAAGTCATTTCCCTGCTCGGTGCCTCAGTTTCCCCATCTGTGCAATGGGGATAATGATACTGACCTTCTTTGTAAAGCACTTTGAGATCTCCTGATGGAAAGATCTATATAAGAGCTTTTTATTATTATTATTACAGGCTAGTGAAAATTCATATTTATGGACATTTGAAAAAGCTTATCAACATGGTGTCTCGCAATATAATGTCCACATATTGATTTGGAAAACAGTATTAAATTAGCAGGCGTGATCCCTTTGGAGCCGTTTTGGTGTGTAAAAATACTTCTTTAGGCTCTGATCCTGCAGAGACTTGACTGAAATCAATGGGACATTTTGCAGTGAATAAAGCTGTGCACATGAATAAGCATTTGCAGGATGGGGGCTGAGTTTGGTTTATAAATAAATGTCTACAGCAACTATCCATAATAAAAACCAGAAAAAGACCAGTTAGTACCACCAATCTACTCCATATTCAAAATCTTAGCTGAAAAGTTGGAGACGTTAACTCACTGGGTCAAATTCTGCACCTTACACCTGTGCAGCCTCAATGCAGTCAAGAGGGCTCCGGCGGTATGTCTGAGCCAGATTTAGCCTACTAAATTTCATCTCTATACAGGGGCAGTTCTTTGCAAACAACAATCTTCCATGAAAAAATGTTAGAGCAGCCCTATCAACAACAGCTGTGGGGGCTCGGCACCTTTAGGAAGAGGTAGGTGACGTATTATTAATGCCCGAATTACTTTAAATTAAAGGAGGATTGCAGCTCTAAGCAATACTCACTGGGGAAAAAAAAGCATGTCAGGATGGAAATCTGTTATACTGCCAAAAACAGGAGCAGGTTGAGCACTGCCTGCAAAGTCAGTGGGAGACAAAGGCACTCGGCAACTCTCCAGAGGCAATCGGCAGCCTAGAGAATCAGAGCCAGGGCAGTGCTGCTCAGGCAGGAAGGGGATGTGTCCAATATGTTTGCAATGAAGGAGCAAGTCCCGGTGCACGAGCAGTGTTAAGAAAAGAAATGTACTGTCTCTCCTACCTTGAATATAGAAGCATCCACCTCCTGGTTGTAATCCTGTTTCCCAGCATGTTTCCACGGGATGCGGAACATGCTTTTTTCTTCATTTTCCCAGATCAGTCCTGGGTACATCCCACTATCGATCTGTTCAATCAGCCACTGCCTGAGCCGTCTCCCACCATTCCTGTCACACATGCTGAAAGTGAAATTCACAGGATCCGTTAAATGCCTCCGGCCAGTCACACACAGAAATCAAGTGGCACACTTCAAGGAGTTCTTCTGTACAGTACGCAGACATCAGGAGTCAGCAGCAATTGGAGGGGGGTTAGACTATGCACCATTGGCCAGGGCTGTCTTCATTGTCTATGTCTTGTACATGGTCAGCACTGAACAGACAATATACAGAGATATCAAAATGTCCTAATTATTGTGTACAGATAACCAACGCCAAAACTATTAAATGCCTCCAATACTCTGTGACAGACAGCCCATTATAAATTACTATTAATAGCAATAATTTGCACTTCTATAGTAACTACCATTCAAGGAGCTCAACGCTCACTATTATTATCCCCATTTTACAAATAAAGAAACTGAGGCACAGAGAGGGGATAAGTGATTTGCCCCAGGCCACAATGGGGGTGGGTGTCAGTCAGGACTAGAACAAAGAACTCCCCAGCTCTCACCACTAGACCATGCTGCCCACTATTCACACTGTGGATTGAAACTTGATTTCAAGGCTCTTTGGGGCAAAGACTATCTTTTTGTTCTGGGTTTGTACAGCACCTAGCACAATGGGGTCCTGGACCAGGGCAGAGCTCCTAAGTGCTACCATAATACACCTAATAAATAAGGAAAAGAGCACAATTTAGATGTAAAAAAACAAATTCTGCTTTCAGTTACACTGGTGTAAATGCACAGTAACTCCACTGATTTCAGTGGAGAGAGAATGTTTAAGAACCAAGAGCAGAACCTGGCCTAAAGTTGCTTGAAGTGCAGTCTGCAGGGCCCATATGCATCTGTTTGTAAATTGGGGAAGGGAGGATCCAAAGAAATGAATAAAAACAGACATTTCATAGAACAAACATTTCTAGGCAGAGCCTCGGTGAATCAGACGTGTCCAATACTTTCACAGAACTGTCCCTCTTGGAAAATGGCAGGCGGTACAGGAAGCTTAGGGCTTTCCTCCCCAACTCCTCTGTCCCCGCTCACAAACGCTTCCTCACATAATATGCACGTTGCAGCAGATCTTGACAAATGCTGCTTTATATTGTACAAAATCATCTTCTCTGTAATTCAGGTGCCAGTCACAAGAACAACAGCTGGAAATCCCCCCCTAGCTGGAAAGATGCTCAGCCCTTAACTAAACATTTGTCTTGCCAACATTTCAGTGCTATAGACTATTTCCCCATGTTATTTTTGACGTGAAAAATTCCTCACACTGTACTGAATGCCTGCCTAATAGCAGGCTAATAAAGATGATGAAAGCTATCCAATTAACGGACTGAAACTCTCAGGAGCACTATTGAAAAGAAGCCTTATTTGAATCAGTCTAGCCAGAGAAACAAGAAACAAAAAACACACTGTATGAGTTGGTTCCCTTGGATTTTACAATTTCTTCTCTCGGACTTTTACACTGAGGGCAAGAACCTGAGCTGGTGTAAGCTGATGCAATTCCACTGACTTAAATGGAGCCATGTCCACTTTCACCAGCGGAAGGTCTTACCAATTACCTGATGTATTCATTGCTAGGGACTGTGGGGCATGACACCACTGTACCACTGAAGATGTTAGTGGAGTTATTCCTGCTCTTCACTGGTGTGAGAGGAGAATGAAATCCATTGAGTTTGCACTGAAGTCTATTTAGTAAGCGGATATGCTCTTATGGTTAGCATTTCTTGGCTCACTATATCCCTATCCTTGCTCCTCACACAGACTCCATTACCTCTCGCTGGTACTTGGGCTGAGCAAGGAATGCAGGACTGAGCCATTAGTTAGCACATATACTAATGAACTAAAGTAAAATGCAGTTAGCATTTCAGAGAATCATCCAATTATAGTGCATTCAGCATCACTCTAGTGAGAACCTGAGAATTTCCCCTAATCACTGGGCCTCTCGTTATAGCTCAGCAGTTTTAATATACATCATGCTGAAAGAGACAGTTCTCTGCCTCAGTGTAATTTTATTCCATTTTGGCTGTAAGTCAGTTTGGCTATGTTTTAGGGCCCAATCCTTAGTCAGACAATAAACCCCGTTGATTTCAACGAGATAACTCATGTGAGCAAGTCGTCCAGGATCAGTGTCTTTGTTGCATGAGAATAGGTATGTAAATTATTTTAATTTCCAAAGCTGTTTTTGCACACCACAAAATGGGGGGAAGGGAAGTATTCTTTTAAACAATTAAGCAAGCAGGTCATTGGCATGCTGGTAACGGGCACAATTTGAAAAGCACCTGTATGCACATACGCAACTAAGTTTAACAAGAATTGTGTTCCATAGTGGCCCACAACTGAAGTCAATGGGGATTGTGTGGGTTTATCCCAGGGAAAATCTGTCCACACATTATGCATGAAAAACCTACATTCCAAACATGGATTTCAACTGGGTTTTGTGGACCAAGCTCAAGAAGTTCCTCTGAGTGATACATTATTCCATTGGCCAAATCCTCACACTCAGGACACCATGCAAAAATTCAGGTAATAGATTCAGAGCCATGACAATGTCAATGGAAGAGTGGTCCTAATTCTACAACTGCATGCTAAGGACCTGCACACCTAAGGAACCACAATATTCCAACCGGGGTTAGAAAGTAAGTTCAAAGGACCTAAGACTGCAGAAGGATGGGTTAGGGCATGGATCACCCAAACCAATGTTTGCACTGGCTGGCTGGTTCTTTTTGATGATGTCACTTTGTGCAACATCTCCCAGTGGTGGGAGGCCCCAGGGACTTCATTGCTGCAAATAAATATGTAAAGCAAATAATCCCAAGCCTTAGTCTAACTTCCCCCACCCACCCGGCTTCCTGATTTCAACCACTCATTTCTTCCAATTGTTGAAAGGTGTTTTTATCCTGTCTGACACCAATTAGCATCCCATTTTCTTCTTCAAGGGGCGCTGCAGATCATGATTTAGAGATTCCCAGGATGCTACCACCAGCATTTTCCTCCCTGGCCTCCACACCAGAGATGGGATCAGCCTAAATAGCAGCACAAGGGCTCAAACAACTGATCAGTTTTCAGTGTTTCTTCCTCTTTTAGAAATGGCATTTTTTCACCACTCTCCCATTTCCGCAGCAGGTCCTAAACAGTTTAATCATTAGGAAGTCCACGGCAAAGTCCAAGACCACCTAAATTATGATTTGTTGGCTCATTCCTCTGAAAAAGGGTCCACAGTAACATTAAAGACAAACCATATAAACAGTCAAAAAGATCATGTGTCCACACTTCTCATCTGTCCCTGAATTACTCAGTGATATTTAGGCAAATTCTTCTATTTGAGAATAAACTGTTAATGCTTCAAATTGTCTTTTGTAACTTTTTAATAGGGACCAATGGCACTAACTTGACAAGGTGCATTTTGGGGCCACTGCTGAACTCAGGCCAAATGACTTTGGGCCTAATTAAACTAATGTTAACTGTCCAACTTAACTGACATTATCAGGGAAATACGCAGTTAAAGGTAACAACTCTTCTCTAATTCATACGATTGTTCATAAATGCTATCCTTCATGTTAGTCCAGAATCCCTGACACATTGGCCTGGCTTCCACACCATGCAAAGCATGCAAACCCTGAATGACTGATTTTTTGGGTTTACATGATGCAACAGTTAGATGGAGTTTAACAGAACTAGGCTGGTGGCATGTCAAGCCACATGCTGATTGGTGATCCCTGACAAAATGTAGGGACAATGGAGCTAGTTAAAGACTGGGCGCACACATGACATAGGAATGACTTTGCCTTTTGTACATTTAGCCCAAACCTTTAATATTATTCTGTCTTTATTACCCCAGAGCCAAAAAGTGGCCACCCTACCTATTGCTTAAATAAGAGGAGATCAGCTCCATTCAATAATATGGTCTGGGAGCAAAAGACAACAACAAGGCTCCATCGCACTGCTTGCTCACTATTCATTCTGTCCAGATTCCTATGAAGGTTAGCCAGAGTTCTGTCTCATTAGAGGGTGTGCTGAATAGACCCCATAACCTGTGTCTAGCCTAAATGTTCCTATTTGTGCTCAGGTGGGATTCTTAATAGGACAATTAGAACAAGACATTATTGTACTGTTTAGGGAACAGGAGACAATAAGATAGGGATCAAAAGAACATAAGCCTGGCCATACTGGTTCAGAACAATGGTCCACCTAGCCCAGTATCCTGTCTTCTGACAGTGGCCAGTACCAGATGCTTCAGAGGGAATAAAGAGAACAGGGCAATTATCAAGTGATCCAACCCCTGTCATCCAATGCTAGCTTCTGGCAGACAGAGGTTTAGGGACACCCAGAGCATGGGCTTGTGTCCCTGACCACCTTGACCCATAGCGAGTGACAGAGCCTGTCACTAGGCAGTCACAGGACATCGCACATCCCTTCAAAGCAGTTTCAAAGTACCACTTACCCTCACAGTTTGTGTGTATTGTGCCCAATGCACTTTTTTAAGCAGAGACCTAAGGTGGGAGTTTGGAATTTCGGAAGCGGGGGAAAACTTTCTAAGCTCCCAGCTTCTCCATTGTTTCATGAAACTGCTCAAGAGATAACACTGCTGGCATTAATGCAGGATGGTGGGGGGATCATTTTTGTTGGGGTCTTGTTTTAAGTTAATAGAGAGGTTTACATATGTTGCTTTTCCTCCAGCCTATACTTTAGTACTCTGGCTATGGGCAAAACCTTTTACCTTGCCTTTGCAAACTAGCAAATGCTCTCCCAGACACCAGTCTGCATGTGTTTCACCCAGGTGTAGTCCAGATTACATTCTTTAAACATAAAATAGAACATATATGGAAAATATCTGCAATTATCCCTCTCCACAGCATCACTGAGGAATCATTGATTTATTTCTTGTCAACACAGCAGGCGATTGTTTTTAATCAGTTAGAGTCCTGGGACACGCGCTGCACTCCACATTCTTAAGGGTCATTTCTGATTCCTGCCTGGAGCGAACTCCATGCTTTCATTTAAAGTTAGGTCAAAAGGCAGTAGCATAAGGCAAGGGGGAAGCCCAGCCCTGGCCAGCGTGAGGCAGAAACGTGCCACCTCCAAAGCTCAAATCTCACCTGCAAAAAGGAAGCTGAGGTTGCAAAGGAATAAAAAGCTCCTCAAATCAATGCCAAAGCGGGCCACGTTACATTTGCAAATGCAAACGTTAGTTAATGGTTTTAAAAAGAAGAGGCCAGGCTTACCAAAGCCCTTGTGCTAACGACGCACCACCTGGGCTCTGCCCGGCCCAACTACCCTGCCAGCTGCAGAATGTTCTGCTCGGAGGAGGAAGGGGTGAGATGCAAATACCTGTCAGCGGTCTGCAGAATCGGCTTGCGCCCCGGTCGCTGCTCACCCAGATGTGCGCAGCTGGCTCGCTCTGCGCACAGCGCTCGCAAGCCAGAGAGGGTAAGCGAAAGTAGGCACTCCCCCGCCCCTTCCTCGCATTTATTAAAAAGCAGGGGGAGGGTCTGCGATATCCCGCCTCCGCCAGGGCTTGCAGCCAATGGACAGCGGCGGAAAGCCTCCGGCTAGCCAATGGGAATGGGACAGAATTGAGCGCTTTCTTCTAAGTCCTTTCTTTTCCGAGAAATCAGACTGCGCGGGGGCGCAAAGGGGGTCTCGACGTTGGAGCCTCCTCTCCCAGGTCAACGTTCCATCCCCCCGGAGCTCGCCCAGGTCAACGTTCCATCCCCCCTGGAGCTCGCCCGAGTCAACGTTCCAATCCCCCAGGAGCTCGCCCGAGTCAACGTTCCATCCCCCCGGGAGCTCGCCCGGGTCCCATTCCTCGGCCCCATGGAGCGCAGGGCTGCCGAGCAGCAGCCAGCATGCTCTTAACCTCCCTTTCCCATCAGGATCCCTGGCTGCTTGGCAGGGATCTCAGCCCGGCTTTCGTTCCCAGTCCCTTTTCCCGGGGGTGTCATTTGCAAGGCTGCATGAGGTGGACAGGCAGGGAGCCAGCAGCTGGGGGCGTTTTCTGAAACTCTGCTCAGTGTGAGGGGGCCAGAGCTCGAAGAGGGGATTTCTCGTCGAAACCCAAGGTTTGCTGGAAGGCTGCCCCCGCTTTGCAGTGTGGCTGGGAATTTCCTGGAGCGTGTCCAGACACCTTGTGTCTTGGAAGAGTGACTCTCTGTAGAGCTCTGGGCAGCAGGGTGGCTGTCCAGCGCTGCTCTCTCTGCCGCTAAATTACAGCTCAGTTGCACGGTTAACTCGCTCCGCACCTCACATTTGCTGACTCCAGTGCAAACAATGAGATGGGAAAGGTGGGGCATCCGCGCGGCAGGTTACCAGGTAGGAAGGGAAATGAGACTGTAAATGGAGTGATCTAATAACACAGATGTTTGTTTTGTGTCGCCCCAGCAGCACTGGGACAATTTTAGAGTGCAACAATATCCCAAGAGAAAAGATCGGAAGCTCGACTGTGGTGTGAATCATCTAAAACTTAAGTCAGACAAATCACAGAGTGACATTCTGTAGCAAGTGATCTTGCATTGACAGGAAAATGGACTTCACATGACCCAATACATCCGGTTAATAGGCACTATTAAAATATTAAAGTTGCACAACATTTCCAGGGGAATTCTGAAACTGTAGAACCTCTAGGGCATTTATTATAATCAGTGGACATATAAGGCACCTATCTTGGATATCTTTTCACCAGCTTTATTGTCTTTCCTATAATTATTGCACTGCTGGCACCAAGAAAATATAATTCAAAGAGATCATCAGCATGTAAATAAGTGTGTGCAGTATTTGTAAAATAGCTGTACACTGATAGGTGGATAATGTATACAGCTGGAGGTGTAGCTTTCTATTAATGGATACTTTGTAACACTGGAATTGCTTGCTGGTTATAAAGTAGAAAGAAAGAAGCATTGATTTTGTAAAACCAAGATTCACTAGAGCCGGTTTCTTTTACATAAACTGGAGAGTCTAAAACTGATATTCAGACTTCAGAGGTTCAGGAGCCGAATTAGTGATCAACATTACCCCAAAAAGCCACAGTAGAGTGAATTCATTGTTAGTGCAAGTTGATAACTGAATTGGTTAATAACAATAAAAGCATCCTGGTTGGTTAATAATTAAATTACAGAGTGTTTTAATATCATGTGCTGCAAAGAGCCCCAGGAGACAAATTCATGAGCTACTGGCAGCTCGTAGTCAGAGTATCACTGTTCTATAACATTTAGGGATTAAGGACCTGATTCTATAATGTACAATTTTGATTAAAGTCACTAGAAGCTGCGGGTATTCAGCACTGCACAGGATAAGGCCAGCCTATATCTGAAAAGGATTCTCAGGAGTAAGATGACCTGAAATGCACACTATGATTTATGATGTGGAAAAAGCAGGGAAAATGTCATTTTGTGACTGTTTTGCCAGTGTTTTTACTTTGGTCTCCATTGCACCTGCAGATCTGAACAGAAAATTCTTTCTCAAACTGAATAATGCTTTTCCATGTTTTATCTGGAACAGAAATGTGCCAAGCTATTCCCCAAGTAGATTAGTTGTGACAACAGAGACAAGAAGACTTCTGCTTCCTGATGATTTTAGACATTTGTTTTTAGGGCTGCCAAATTAAATACAGAGAGAGAAGATGGGTGAGATAATATCTTTGTTTGGACCAACTTCTGTTGGTGAAAGAGACAACCTTTCAAGCCACACAGAGCTCTTCTTCAGGTCTAGGAAAGGCACTCCCAGCATCACAGCACAATGCAAGGTGGAACAGATTGTTTAGCATAGGTAGTTAGCACATATTATAAGGGACCATTCAAGGTAAAGTGGCTCATTAACACATCTGCAATCACAGGACAAAAAGAGGGGGCCTACACACTGCACACAGATTACAGGTATATACATCCTTTTTAGAAGAAGAAATATATGTACATCTCACTGTGGCTAACACTGAGAGATGACATTGCTATCCACAAGGGGAGTGTATGGAGCTATACACATAAACAATATAATAAAAATTAGGACCTACATTATAGAAACACAGTTTTAATTTATGACCTAAATCACAACCCTAATCTTTAAAGTATTTTTTAAATATCCACACTTGTAGCATGAGCTGTATCCTCCAGGAGATTTGGGGAATAACTATAAAAAAATTAGGGGTCAAATGTAACTATGTGGATTGTTTTTAATTTAGTGGGAAAGCATTTGTTCATTTGGTGCCTGATTCTGCAAACACATACTCACAAGTATTGGCATAGAAAGTACGCTTATTAAGTTTGCAGATGATACCAAACTGGGAGGGATTGCAACTGCTTTGGAGGACAGGGTCATAATTCAAAATGATCTGGACAAATTGGAGAAATAGTCGGAGGTAAACAGGATGAAGTTTAATAAAGACAAATGCAAAGTGCTCCACTTAGGAAGGAAAAATCAGTTTCACACATACAGAATGGGAAGAGACTGTCTAGGAAGGAGAACGGCAGAAAGGGATCTAGGGGTTATAGTGGACCACAAGCTAAATATGAGTCAACAGTGTGATGCTGTTGCAAAAAAAGCAAAGATGATTCTGGGATGTATTAACAGGTGTGTTGTGAGCAAGACACGAGAAGTCATTCTTCCGCTCTGCTCTGCTCTGGTTAGGCCTCAGCTGGAGTATTGTGTCCAGTTCTGGGTACCACATTTCAAGAAAGATGTGAAGAAATTGGAGAGGGTCCAGAGAAGAGCAACAAGAATGATTAAACGTCTTGAGAACATGACCTATGAAGGAAGGCTGAAAGAATTGGGTTTGTTTAGTTTGAAAAAGAGAAGACTGAGAGGGGACATGATAGCAGTTTTCAGGTATCTAAAAGGGTGTCATAAGGAGGAGGGAGAAAACTTGTTCACCTTAGTCTCTAAGGATAGAACAAGAAGCAATGGGCTTAAACTACAGTAAGGGAGGTTTAAGTTGGACATTAGGAAAAAGTTCCTGACTGTCAGGGTGGTTAAACACTGGAATAAATTGCCTAGGGAGGTTGTGAAATCTCCATCTCTGGAGATATTTAAAAGTAGGTTAGATAAATGTCTATCAGGGATGGTCTAGATAGTATTTGGTCCTGCCATGAGGGCAGGGGACTGGACTCTATGACCTCTCGAGGTCCCTTCCAGTCCTAGAATCTATGAATCTATAAGTAGTCCCTTTGACTTCCTTGGAAGATAAGATGTTCAACAACTTGGACAAGAGGCAAACACCATCACTCAGGATTGGGCCCTTAGGCTATATCTACTTTGGAAACATAAAAGAGTATAAATATACATTTCTTTTTCCAAAAAAAGCAACAACCTTCTGTTACCTTGTCAAATGAGCTTTGTTTTACCAGATCTATCTGTCCATCTATCCTATGTCCAACACAGACTGTGAACCTCTGGAACGATGACAAAATCCAATCCTGCTGTATGCCAAAGGAATTCCATTGAAGCCAGTGGCCTCTTTCTGTTGTCATGATCTCATGTAAACCCATGGAAATCAGAAGTGACATGTCTGAAGTCAATGGGTTTACAGATATAACACACCTATGTAAGTGAGATCAGAAACAGGCCCGAAGGAGTTGCACTGATTCACATTAAGTCTGAATTTGGGCCCAAAGCATTAGTGAGCCATATGAACAGATTGCCATTCAAATCATCCCTAAGCAACAGAGATCTTTCAGAGATCACTCTACATTTTTCTTAATAATAACAGAAATTTGTTGTTATTATTTGTATGACAGTGGCCTCTAGGGAGTCCCAAACCTATTATACTAGCTGCTCTACGAACATAGACTAAAAGATAGTCCTCACCCCAAAGACCTCACAATGACAATCTAAATGAGAAGACGAACAGAAATAGACCCACAATTAAATTCTGCTCTCACACTGGTGTAAATCAGGAGTAACGCCACTGAACTCAATGGAATTACACAAGCACAAACCCCAGAATCAGCAAGATCAGAATCAGGTACTTTATACTGTAGCGGTGACCTAATTGAGGTAGTAATAAGTGAATGGTGAGTCTAGAAAGAAGTTACAGAGCTACTAGTGTCGAATGATAATCTCCCTGAAAATTCCTTGGAGGTTTTTCAAAATCTCAGTCCACATAGTTCCTTTCCAGTAACACTTGCTTATATTGCCGTATCTACACATTAACATGTGAAGCTTATTATGTCTGAAACCAAAACACATGTACTTGAGAAATACTCCAAGTCATTCCCATCAGCAGTTGGCAACGGCTGGACAAAACTAGCTAAACCAGTTTCTGTGCAAACGGAACTGCCAAGTATTTATTTAAAGAGACCTATTTCCCCATGTGAGAATAACATATCAGTGCCGGACCTTTATTTATATCGGATGACTTCCAAATATGCAACAGACAACCACACATGGAATACAGAAAATAAACGTACAGAAATAAAAGACAGTTGTGATGATTTGGGAACGCTGCCTACGGACAACTTGTGAATTCTGAAAAATTGTGAATTCTGCATTATGAAAATTATTGAATGGTAGAATGCCTCAGCGGATGGGGAGTCTGCCATTTGCTGCCAGGACTGTGTGTGTGTGACAACAGTTACGCAACATAAGGACCCTGAAAGATGGTGAGCACCGTCGATGCCCATTGAAGTAAATGGAAGTAGAGAGTGCACAGCACCTCACTGGATCAGTCCCATAGATCTCGATTTTCAGAAGTGCTGAAGTATCCACAGATATCAAACTTCAGCTACAATTGTGGGTGCTCGGTGCTTCTGACAAATCAGGCACATAGTGTTCATTCTCAAAATTGCCAGGCCATCAGCCTGCATCCAATTCTCCTTATGTTTACAAAAAGAACAGGAGTACTTGTGGCACCTTAGAGACTAACAGATTTATTAGAGCATAAGCTTTCGTGGNTATGAAATTTTCGCTAGCGTTTTTTATGTAGCCCGTTGTAAAACTAGGCAACTATCTTGATGAGTTGATGTACCCCCTAGAAGACCTCTGCGTACCCCTAGTTGAGAACCGCTGTTTTATTGGACCCACTTCTGTTGGTGAAAGAGACAAGCTTTTAAGCTTCACAGAGCTCTTCTTTGGGTCTGGGAAAGAAGTGCTCTGTGGAGTTTGAAAGCTTCTCTCTTTCACTAATAGAAGTGGGTCCAGTAAAAGAGATGACCTTGCCCACCTTCTCTCTCTGTGATCTGGTTGCAGTCAGTAGGTGTCACTGTAAACATAAGAAGAACAGGAGTACTTGTGGCACCTTAGAGACTAACAAATTTATTAGAGCATAAGCTTTCGTGGACTACAGCCCACTTCTTCTGTATGCATCCGAAGAAGTGGGCTGTAGTCCACGAAAGCTTATGCTCTAATAAATTTGTTAGTCTCTAAGGTGCCACAAGTACTCCTGTTCTTCTTATGTTTACAGTGACACCTACTGACTGCAACCAGATCACAGAGAGAGAAGGTGGGCAAGGTCATCTCTTTTACTGGACCCACTTCTATTAGTGAAAGAGAGAAGCTTTCAAACTCCACAGAGCACTTCTTTCCCAGACCCAAAGAAGAGCTCTGTGAAGCTTAAAAGCTTGTCTCTTTCACCAACAGAAGTGGGTCCAATAAAACAGCGGTTCTCAACTAGGGGTACGCAGAGGTCTTCTAGGGGGTACATCAACTCATCAAGATAGTTGCCTAGTTTTACAACGGGCTACATAAAAAACGCTAGCGAAAATTTCATACAATGACTTGTTTATACTGCCCGATATACTATACACTGAACTGTAAGTACAATATTTATATTCCAATTGATTTATTTTATAATTACATGGTAAAAATGAGAAAGTCAGCAATTTTTCAGTAATAGTGTGCTGGGACAATTTTAGAATCATAGAATCATAGAAGATCAGGGTTGGAAGGGACCTCAGGAGATCATCTAGTCCAACCCCCTGCTCAAAGCAGAATCAGCCCCAACTATTGGTGTACATGAGAACATACAAATGTTGTATTTATATGTCTGATTATGTAAGCAAGTCATTTTTAAGTGAGGTGAAACTTGGGGGTAGACAAGACAAGTCAGACTCCTGAAAGGGGCACAGTAGTCTGGAAAGGTTGAGAGTCACTGCAATAAAAGATATTACCTCAACCACCTTTCCTCTCTCATATCCTGGGATCAACGCTGCAAACTCCACATTATAGAGGTACTTCAGGCCGCTTTGCTTTGGAAAATCCTTACTAGAAAGAACTATTAGATCCACTAACTCTATTATGTAAAACTTTACTTACACACACACGCACGCACGCACACTCTCTCTCTCACACGCACGCACACTCTCTCTCTCTCTCTCTCCCTCTGATTCATGACCCGTTCAGCATGCTGGATCCTTGCAGATGAGTAGCTAAGGCTTGGGCTGACTTGGTATCCTTTTACCTAGGCAAAAAAGCAATGTGTATACATGATAAATCGTGCAGGCTATTGTTGGTTGTCGGCAGTCTGAGACCTAGATTTCAGTTAACACCACTGAACAATGTGTCTGCTGCATTAGAAGTACTGCCCTTGACTCTTGTATGTGACAGAGTTTGTTTGTTTTTTAACGTGAGACAGTTGTTTCATTATATGATACCCGCTTGGATATCATTTGTACCCTGTGACGTCGAGACCTTAAGCCAAATCTGAGACCTTGTGGTAAGTCTAGGGAGAAGTGAATTTTGAATCGCACAACCTGCAACTCGCAATAGTTTGGAACTTCTGACCAGTCCTTTATCAAAAGAGCTCAGTGATACAGCCGCACATAAATGACTAACAGGGCAATAGTTTAGCAGTTTGCTTCAGCGTTGCCAGTGGGAGTTTGTAACACCTATTGCACATGTAATCTCTGCTTATCACATATCTACTATAACTTCCTATTAATACCAGAGAAACCAACTCTGTTCTCTTTTCCTATACACAAGCTCCATTTCTGCTTCCTAAAATGTTACCCAAGTTACTAGACGCAATGTCTATGAGTTTGACTTCCTCTCAATCCATTTGATTAAGAGCATTTATGATGGTTTATCTAGCTAATTGTTAAGGGTGCATTCCCAGGTAGTGTCTGTTACAGGTTTTGTTTTTAATGTTTTCAGCTGGCTTTTAGGCTCCCATTTTGAATGCTAGAGAGTAATGGATGGAGAAAGACAAGAACATAAGAGGCCTTTTTCCTGCTTTAGGGGGAAGAAAAACTCCATCAATTTCTTTTCCAGAATCTCAATTTGTATCAGAAAAAAAAATGATCTGGCTCTTTTTAAATGAAATTATTTTGATGTTGATCGTGGTTCTCTGAAAAAATACACAGGACATGACATCAGCGCAATAGTGCCCAGGCCCCCAGTTCCTACCCAGACTCCACTGATTTCATTGACGTTATGCCAGGAATTAATTAGACCACAGCAAAGATCAAGAACAGGAATTCCCAATGTATAATAAATCTCATTTTTATGCTCATGTTGAGTTAAAGATCTCTCAAGTTATCTACCATTTTGTCACACTCAAAACATCCCAGCACCCAGAACCAACGATAAACTGAATTATTAGAAATATTTTGAACAACTTGTTGTCTAAAAACGGATTGCAGATCACAGATAATGTTGAGACTCCAAGCCGGCTATTTACAGGACTTTTTTAGTGAAAGACAAAAATCAATCATGTAGGTTTTAAATATTTCTGATACTATAATAGTGAGGGTCCTATACATTCTTGGACAGATGGATGGATGGAAATTATGTCTGGGTTTTAAGTCAATACATAAAACTAGTAGCCTGTCTTTAGCAATGAAACAGAACAAATAATAAACAAGGGCTGGTTACATTTTAGGGCAAGGTTTCTATAAAATATTCCATGCTATTTTCCCCTTAATCTTATTTAGCATCATAAACATTGCAGGGTACTTCATTCCTTATCCCGCAATCCTTACTCAGGAAAACTCTGAGGCGGCAACTCAGCAAAGTATTTTTCCCATGCCTAACTTTAAACACATGAGTAGTCCATTTAAGTCAGTGGGACTGCTCAGTTGCTTAAAGTTAGTCACCTCCGTAAGTAACTGAAGGGTCAGGTCCTCTACGTCTGAATACAACCATTGTTCACGCCTGGATTTTTAAAAGTTTTTAAATAGCGTTGGGCCTGGTTCTCATTTGCACTAACCACTACGTCACACCACCTTGGCAATGTAAAAGGGGTGAGAACCAACTCCAATCTCTCCCACTTTATTACATTTCCGTTCATTTTAAAGCCCCTTTGCACTGCCAGAGCTGTGGCAGAACATGGCCCTAACTGTGTGTTAAAAAAAAAAAATCTGTGAATTTTGAGTTGCTGGGCTGACAACTTCTGCCATCTACACCCTCTGTTTATCCACACCCCAAAAGCTGCACAGCCTGCGACACTGCAAGCTTCCCTTACTCTGCCCCCAGAAATGTCACTTTATCCTTGGGGGGGCTCAACAATTTCTTGTTTGAGTGAACTGTCGGCTTTCCAATCTTATTTAAATGTCAGACAAGACGGGCAAATGATAACACCTCGACCTCTTCCTGTACTCCACATTAACCATGGCACAGACACCCCAAGCTGTTACTTGTCACATTGTCATCGTTATGCAATTGGGGTCAAAACACTCAACAACAGCAACACAAACATTGTGGGGGAGATGGGGAAAGAAGCTAATGAAACTACACCGAGTTACCGCAGTTGAGAATGTGTGTGGAGCCTTCGTTGTAGACTGGATTTGATGTTGGCCTTTGTGATCAAATCTTCAGAGTTACAGTTATAAAAGAAAGCACAGCTCAGAAAAGATTTTGCACAGTTCATGTATTGGACACAGGTGAGGAGCCCAAGATCATGAATTTTCCACGGGGTTCTGAGCTTTGAAGGGTGGAGACACCCAGGAAACAAAGGACTTCTTTGGGGTGGTCCAGTGAGGAGGAATAGGAAGAAACAGGTCACAAGAAAATGTAATCTGGACAAGAGGAAAAGTTTCCTGACTGTAAGGTCCATTAGTAGGCTCCTCCCCAAGGCAATGGATAATGCAACCCTTACACATGCTGGTGAGCATTTACTTATACGAACAGGCCTATTGAAGCCAAGGGATTGTGCAATCCAGCCCCAAGCAAGCAGTGGAAGCCCTTTGCCTGAGTCATTTAAAACAGGGCTTCACCAAGTATTAGGGAATGTGCATTCGCAAAGGCTGGGGGAGTGGAAAAGGTGGGCTAATGGGCCTTTTCCATCTCCGGTTTCTGTGACTCTGTGGCACGTTTGTGAGAGGCATGGGTCTGCTTGCTGAAGAAAGTGACGGCAATGTGATTGCAACTGTTCTGTCATTGCAGAATATGGACCTCAGAGAGCTGTGGATGTGAAAATCCTCCAGCATCCTTCCCCCAACCCCTAACTGGCTCTCTGCAGTCCAAGCTTCCTTCTTCTGAGATGGGTAGATGCCCCATCCAGGCTCTGATAGACACATCTGTAGTGTAAGGTCAATCTGAACTGACAATGACTAGGACAGCAAGTGAAGTCCGTATATCTGCTGTGCTGTGTGTGGAGTAAAATGGAGAGTGGTACTGGGCAGTAGCTGTATCTGTTTTGAGAGATCCTGGCCCTGTATTGGCCCTCAGTGTCCAACAACTGAAGAGATAATGAATGGGATTTATCACACCGGTAATAATAGGAAAACCAGAGACCAAGGAGATGAAGTCCCAGCAGTCGGAAAGAGCTCCTAGGAAGGAGTTTCAAAAGCTATCACACGTCCTCTTACTGAAACATGGTGGTTGGTTGTTTTCTAAACACCCTGAAAGCAAGTTGTGGGCCAAACCTACTGATGGAGTAAATAGCTGCAACTCTTGACTTCAGTGGATTGATGCCTGGTTACCCCAGCAATGAATTTGGCTCTGTGTACCTGACAGCATGCCCATCATTCCAGTGCAGCCCTACAACAAAACAAGCTTGGATCATAAAGTGATCCATCGGCAAAGCAGAAAACTCACCCTTCATGTGTGCAATAGTGCTAAAAGTTTTACAGGAAAAGGTTCAACTCAACTCAGTGACATTAATAAATTCACTTCCATAGGATCTTTCATCGGAGGGTCTCAAAGCACCCTCACAAACGTTAATAAGTGAAACCACTCGACACCCCTGAGAGATGGTTACATTGACGCATGGGGAGATCAAGTGATTTGCCTGGATTCACATTATGAGTCAGTAGCAAAGTTGGGAGTAGAACCCGTGAGACCTGATTGCAATCCTTGGCTCTAACCATTAGATAACATTGTTTGACATAGCATGTTTTGGAAGTTGGCATTCAGTTTGCTCTCCACCCTAGCCATAAACATCAAAGCTATTCTCATTGAAAGATGAATGCAGAGACTTTCACCCAACAGTGATAGCATCTCTGTGGAATTAGCTGTCCTTTTTTATCTGTTCATCCATCTGTTGCTGCTGGTACCATAGGCATTGTAGGGAAGCGGGTAATTGGGTGTCGGGGAGTTGATCCAGTGATTCTCCCTGCTTCCAAGCTGCTGTTCTCTCTGTTTCTCTTCCTGCTCAGTGATTAAGTGCTGCAGCTCTTCTTGGTCGTTAAAGGGATTCTTGCCATACTCTTGTCGAACCCAGGCTCGGTACTGCCAAAACAAAACCAAAATGAGTTGTGAAGGCCACTGATAAGGTGCAAAATCTCTCTGCTTATCATTAGCCCTACACCAGAACCTGCAGATAAAGATCCAGATACAAGAGGCAATCAGAATTATTGGGATGTAGAATGAAATCCTAACTTGTCCCGGTGCACACTGCCAGGGCCGGCTCCAGCTTTTTTGCCGCCCCAAGCGGCGAAGCAGGGAAAACAAAAAAGATAAAGCCGCGATCAGCGGCACTTCGGCGGCAGCTCTACCGCGCCACTTCATTCTTCGGCGGCGGGTCCTTCGCTCCGAGAGGCACTAAGGGACCCGCCGCTGAATTGCCACCAAAGACCCGGATGTACCGCCCCTTTCCATTGGCCGCCCCAAGCACCTGCTTTCTTCACTGGTGCCTGGAGCCGGCCCTGCGCACTGCAATTGCAATTATAGTGAATCTTTGCTTTCCATGAAATTCTGTGAAAAAAGCTTATAGGCGGGTTCCACACTGTGCTGCTGGATGTCCATCATCATACAGCATTTAAAGGGCCCAGTTTGCAGAATTTTGCACCTACCATTGTGCATCTAATTTGTGTCTGCAGTTGCTGCATGTACATGTGCAAATTACTAACTGCACTAATTTGCACCTGCGGTTATCCAGTTTGTGGTGGTTTCACTTTCTAGTTAGGTGTGCAATTGTGCATGCACTTTTGGACATGCACAATTGTGGAACTCAGGCCCACAATGATTAGATACTAAACTCGTAGTTAAGTTAATGAGGGAAGCCACAATCCCTTTTCTTTTCTTCTGTAGCATCCTACATATAAACTGTATCCCTAAGCACTGATGAACAATCATAGAATCATAGAATATCAGGGTTGGAAGGGACCTCAGAAGGTCATCTAATCCAACCCCCTGCTCAAAGCAGGACCAAATTCCCGACTAAATCATCCCAGCCAGGGCTTCGTCAAGCCTGACCTTAAAAACCTCTAAGGAAGGAGATTCCACCACCTCCCTAGGTAACCCATTCCAGTGCTTCACCACCCTCCTAGTGAAAATGTTTTTCCCAATATCCAACCTAAACCTCCCCCACTGCAACTTGAGACCATTACTCCTTGCTCTGTCATCTGGTACCACTGAGAACAGTCTAGATCCATCCTCTTTGGAACCCCCTTTCAGGTAGTTGAAAGCAGCTATCAAATCCCCCCTCATTCTTCTCTTCTGCAGACTAAACAATCCCATTTCCCTCAGCCTCTCCTCATAAGTCATGTGCTCCAGCCCCCTATGGACAGGCTATGATATATAAAAACAACGAGGAGACTCCTCGTTGTTTTTGTGGATACAGACTAGCACGGCTACCTCTCTGATACTAGGCTGTGATATAAATTGCAGAAAGCAATGGTGCAAAAGTTTAGCATGGGGAATAAATTAAAGCTTTCATTCCCAAGGCCATACACAGTGGGAAACGTAAAGAAGAAGAGAGATGTTGTCAGAAGAGAGGTGAAAGAAGATTATAAGTAAACAAGGTGGGAAGGATACAGGGCGGCTGATACAAGCTGTGGGAGCTACAGAGGAGCCGGTTCTTAAGCCAACAGTGGTTCCATTAAGAGCAGAGCTGTTTAGTCCACGTCTTAGAAACTGTTTCCCACCCCTAGTGCTATACAGGCAAAGAGTGGCAAGATAAATGCTGTCAAGTTCTTGTGCAAAGTCCTTGGTAAACATAATGGTGACACCATTGGAAAATGTAACCACAGTCACTCACATTCCTGATTCCACTTTATGTCATGACAGTGCAATGGGGTTATTTACTTCTTGTTGCCAAGAAGTTACCTTGGTTCCTAGTACAGCTGAATTACCATAAACAAACACCTCACATTCTTATTTGATGGTGACACCGGAAACAACCAGCGTCACTGCAGTAGGTCACCAACACAAGTCGGTTCTTGCCTGTCATACTATTTGGTTTTGTACTGTATTTGTTCAGTCTGATTTCTCATCAGGGTCTCCAGTTCCTGCTAACGTCTATGGTCAGCTGGGTTTGGGCTGAGATTGTGGGGTTGTCTGAAAACGAAATATTGCTAATATGAATCTTTGTGACACCCCCCACCCCCATCCCTCCCATCGTGCTGCAACATGAAGCAGTCAGGAAGAGCCCTATGCTCTGGGAATCCATCCCTGAGGGCACAGATAGAAGGAGGAGGCCAGTTTAGGGTTCTGCAAGGTCAGCAAACTTTATAGTTAACTGTCCACTTAGGGGGTTTCTTGCACTTTCCTCTGAAGCAGCTGGTGCTGGCCATGGTCAGAGAGAGGATAATGGACTAGATGGAGCATTGATCTGACCCAGTATGGCTATTCCTGTGTTCCCCATATACTCTAATAAACTCCTCAGGCTGTAACCTGTTCAGGGCAGGGACTGTCTCTTTGCACAGTGCCCTGGCCTCTAGATTGGGGTGGGCAAACTACGGCCCGGGGGCCACATCTGGCCCTTCAGATGTTTTAATCAGGCCCTTGAGCTCCTGCCGGGGAGTGGGGTCGGGGGCTTGCCACACTCCGCGCTTGCCGGGGCTCTGCGCAGCTCTTGCAGCTCCCATTGGCTGGCAACCACAGCCAATGGGAGCTGCAGAGACGGCGCCTATGGACGGGGCAGCGCACAGTCCCGCCTAGCCGTACCTCCACATAGGAGCCAGAGGGGAGACATGCTGCTGCTTCCAAGAGCTGCTTGAGGTAAGCGCCGCCCGGAGCCTGCCCCTCTGACCCCTTCCCGCACCCCAGCCTTGTTCCCCATCCCACCCTCTGAATCCCTCGGTCCCAGCCCAGAGCCTCCTACTGCACCCCAGAGCCTGCACCCCCAGCTGCAGCCTTCACCCCCCAACCACACCTCAACCCCCTGCCCCAGCCCGGAGCCCCCTTCCATACCCTGAACTTCTCATTTCTGGCCCCACCACAGTGCCTACACCCCCAGCCGGAGCCCTCACCCCTTCCCACACCCCAACCCCCAATTTCGTGAGCATTCATGGCCCGCCATACAATTTCCATACCCAGATATAGCCCTCGGGCCAAAAAGTTTGCCTACCCCTGCTCTAGATGCTACCACGGTACAAATAATCTTCCTACATTTTTGACTAGCCAAGCATTCTAGTTGCTTCAGCGAAAAATGTGGGAGCACCTGGGAAGAGCCATAGCCATGACTGGGTCTTGGTCTCAAATAGGGCACAATAAGGAAAAATTTGAGAGCCAGTCCTCTGCAGCATTCGTCTGGCTGTGACCAGGGGAATCCCTTGCTAGGTGTCCTCTCTGCTCTCTGGAGCAGCGATGGTTGTCACCGAGCTGAGCCCTCCATGATAGCTCAAGCTTTTGAGTGCGTGGTGGCTTCCACTGAAATCCGGGGGCTTTCCAGTGGGGATTTTTGCAATTCCAGGTCTAATCACTTACCAGGCCTGCAGGCTGCAGAACCCACTGTATCGAATGTGCACTCGTTGCCTTGAATCAGGAAGACATTCAACATTTTGTTAAGGGTGGAGACATTGCTATATTGGCCGTAGGCCAGAAGACGGGGCTTAATTTCCTTGCTAGAAAACAACGGATGGGAACTGGCCTCCCAAAATGTGAACGAGCAGGATATCCTGCATGCTTATTCAGTGCAAAGAGAACTTTGCCCTGTAATAATATGGACTCCATTCTCCTCTTTGCACTGCCATTCAGTTACTCCTTATTTACCCCACTGTGAGAGAAGAATCAGTCCTGATGTTCTTGGCACAAGCTTTTCTGCACAGAGGTTTCCATGGGTCCTGGTGACACTAGATCTTGGAAAGAGTCTAGTTATACATCCAGTTCAGGTCAGGTCACCATGAGTTCACACTACACATGGCTTATCTGACATGGCAATCTGCACTGGTCACTAACAGCAGGACAGGTCGATGGGTCACCGGAGGACCGGAGAGGGCGCTAGGACAATGCATTGCAAGGAGACCGGCATTAACAGACAGCACGGCTGCTTCCTGCCAAGAGGAAGCTCCCAGAAAGAAATTCACTTGCCAGAGGCCATCTCTGCCTTAAGCTTAGCTCTGAAACAGTGCCAGTGTTAACCCTTTGACGGCCTAATCCCTGTGAGAGGCTGAGCACTCATAGCTCCCCTTGGCTAGGACCGGAGATGGAGGTGCTCAGCATCGCCCAGGCCAGGGCCTGAGTTTGCAGAGCAGGTCGCTGCTGGGCGTACCCAGCTGGTTTTGGCAGCGACCGTTGTGCATGTTACAGCAGCATGTTCCTAGTCTCTCATTGTGTGGCTCACCTCCAGAGGTACATTTCCAGTCACTGCTTCTGGGTAAATAATCTGGGGCGGGGAAGGGGTGCGCCACCACCATGCAGCAGCCTGACAGGCCCAAGTTGCCACTCCCTGGCTCAAGGGTACCCAGCCCCTGAGCTGTCTCTGACTTCCCACCAGGGGAAAGCGAGAGGCAGCATGACTGATTGTTGTAGCTGCTGCCAAGTGTTTGTTTATCAAGTCAAATAAGGTGAGGTTCAAGTACAATTCCTCCAGCAAGAGCCAGTCTTCCCCTAACATCTCACAGCTGGACCTTGCTTCAGGACCAAATTTATCTCCATCACCTGATGCAGCTGGGTCTGTCTCACTGAACGTGTGAGGGGTGGCACATCCCAGAGCAACTGCCAGGGGCATTCTCGGGTCTGGGGCTCCTTGGGCCAGTGGGAACTCGGCTGTGTCATGAAGCTTTGTGGCGGGGAAGGGAAATCAATGGATTTACAAATATTTCCTGTGCACCCTGGTGCATAGATCAACATCAGCACCTGCCTGGGAACAGGCCACTCATCTGTGGTTGCAGTCAGAGGACAAGGCAGCATGTGTCTAAAAGATAAGGGGGGCCCATAGGATGAGAGGTAGTGTGGTGCAGTGGGCAGGACACTGGACGAGGGGTATATCTACACCACAAAATCAAGGTGTGATTGTAGCATGGGTAAGCATACCCATGTCAGCTCTTATCTAGCTAGCACAGGTAACAATAATAGCAAAGATGCAGCAGCACAGGCCATTGTTTTGGGGTCTTCTTAAAGGCCCAACTTCTGGAGTCATGTGATTAACTGAGACTCTCAGCATTCTTTTTTGAAATACCTCTAGCTTTCATGTTTGCAGAGAAAAGCTTGAAAAATTTGACCCAAGCTGGGGTGCTGGAACAATTTGCAATGTGGGGGTGCTGAGAGCCATTGAACCAAACTGTAAACCCTGTATAGAATGGAAACCACTGCAAGCCAGGGGGTGCGGCGGCACCCCCACATCCCTAGTTCCAGCACCTATGGCATCCGAGTGTGACCAAAGGACTCAAAAAGCCAAAGGCAAAGAACAGGAATGCAAAACGGATTTTTTTTTTTTAATCTCATGATTTTTGGGGTGGGGCTGACCCCTGATTCTGGAAGACTGGGGATTTAGTTCAGCGGCGCCTGCATCACAGCAGTGTCCTGATGGCCCTCTCGGTTAGGACTCCATCCAGCCTTGCTGAGTGCCTGATGTCCGGGTGAGCTCTGTTCACTGGGGGGAAGCCCCAGAGGGAATCTCCGGGGTGTGGCATATTTTGTAATGTGTTTGACATTTTTCTGGAGAAGTTCCTAAAAGCTGGTGACTGTCAGGCTGCTGCTTATCATGTGACACAACAGTGCACCCCCATGGGAGTTTGCTCAGAAGGGCCTGACCTAAGTTCACCCATCAAAACAACAGGCCCAGAAGGGAAGTAGCAGGGCACCGATCCACACAGCCCGGGACTCAATGGGAAGCTGTTGACATTCTGAGCTGTGTCACATGCTGGCTCCTTTGGACAAGATTAAAAAATCCCCTCTAGAGACCCTGGGGCTTGGAATGGAACAAAGCACGCCCTAGCTACAACCTGTCACAAAACTAAGGACCGTCACGTGAAGCATCTTGGCGATGCTGGCAGGAGGCATGGAGGAGAGGCAGGCAGAATGGCTCTGTGGACACCGAGGGGAGCATGTGTGGAAGTGACATTTATTAAACACTCCAAGAGGTGCACCATTCACTGCTGGCCTGCAGGCACTAGCAGATGTTCAAGGAGGAGTAACATCGGCTACCTGATCCCAGCCCTTTCCTGCCAGGTCCTGACTCCTCTGGGGGTAGGTGCTACTGCCAGAGTCAGCCAACCTCACTCCTCTTCACACTGAGTTGGCTGCAGCTCGTCAGCCTCTGCCTCTAAAAAGCTGCATTCCAGCTCAGGAGCGCCAAGTGGTTCCAGATGCAGAAGAACTATGCAGACGTCATCATCTTTCCTCATGACAGCGCCTCTTGGGACATGTAGGATTCGTTTAACTTAACCTAATGCAAGCCAAAAATCCTTCTCTTCGATCGGGCCGGGCTCAGCCAGTGATCGTGTTTTCCTTATACCTGATCCTCTGCTTTGTTTACTGGAGGTTGGATTTCTTAATTAACATTTGTTTATGTCCTTCAGCTGCTGAACATGGGAGACTTGCTGTCAAATGAAGCCCTGCTTAGACGCACACACTATCCAAGCATCACTATCCTGACCTGCAATGACCTCACCCCTCCCCACTATTCTAGTTCTGGGCGGCTGCTGCTGCTCGGGCCCCAGCCAGCACTCATCATCCATCCTGGACTACACCCAGCAGCATCTTCTGTTCCGCCAGTCAGCCTCACAAACAGAGCTCATCAGACAATTACAGTCCCAAATTTTCACACACAAAATGCACCCACAAAATGTGTTGGTACTTTTTTTTTGCATGCATGCATACATAAAACAAACCAAGTCCCCAAATAACAAGAAGCAGGCCCAACCCCCAACTTCTGCAAGCATTTGGTATTTTTGCATGATCCGTTACCTATTTTATGGGTGCAAAACAGATGTGCCTGTGAATTTTGTTGACACAGACAAGGGACCCTCTGCAAATTTGGTTCTTGATTTATTTTGGAGGCCAAGACATAATGACATTGCAACTTACTCTCACCACATCCCATGCACGCACCAACAATGCATCACACCAGTAAAATGGGAACATCTGAGTGTCATGGCCTACAATTGTTTTGTCCCATGGGTAAATGCCAGCCCACGAGCAAGGAGAGGAAAGGATGTACCTCCTTGAGCAGAGTCCTCTCATACTCCTGCAGCTGCTGCTGAAAGCCAAAGTTGGGACTGACATAGGAACGGACGACCTTGGTGGCAGCCAGACACTCCTCCCAGCTGAGGTCAGTCACAGTCATAAGGTAAGCCACCAGGATGGTGGTGCTGCGGGAAACTCCAGCCAGGCTGTCATAGCAGGAGGATTGAAAACAAGAAGAGCACAGGGTGACATGGTGCACTCAGGAGGTGGGAGAGCCCCATGCAGGTGAACAGGAGGAGCAACCCCAAGTCAGCTGCCTGGCTAGAAGTACGTCCTGCATGGAGTGCATCGGTCAGCCCTGCACCAACACCCTGTGAACGATACAAAGTGTGTGTGGAAAGCCAGTCCCCTGTTTCAGGGGGGGCCTCTTTCAAGAATGCTTTTCCTATCAAGAGCTATCGTTAATCCAGTGGATGGGAAACTGCACTGGGACTCAAAAGATATAGATTCTGTTCCCAGCTCTATTGCTGATCTGCTGGGGGACCTTGGGCAAGAGGCTTCCAATCTCTAGGCATCTATTTCCCCTCCCATTGCTAATCTGTCTTGTCTATTTAGACCACAAGTTCTTCAAGGCAGGGCCTGTCTCTCTGTCTGTGCCCATGCAGAACTCAGCACAATGGGACCCTGGACCCAGTCAGGGCAGGACCTATCTGTCCTTGTGTATCTGTGCAGCACCTTCACAATGGGGCCCTGGTTTCACTGGGGCTTTTGGGGGCCACCATAGTATTAATAGAGCTTTTGATAACAATGAAAAACACAGTGAATATACGCAAAGGGGGCAATTGACATCAACACTGACCAATGAACGAGGCAGCCTCCCCCATGGAGCCGGCATTCATGAATGAACCTGATGCTCTCCTTAAAATGCTGGATCCTAGGAGAGAAAGCAAACAGCGAGATTAGGCAGAGGTCACCCATTTTGCGGAGCACGTTGTTCTGGGTCAGCCCATTTCCAGAGAAGCTGCGCTCTCCTGGCTCTCTGGACAAGACACTGAGTTCCTTTCTATGGGGAGGTGTGATAAAGAGAGCTGCCAAGTCTCGTGCTGCTGCAGGAAGACGTTGTTTTTAAGCATGACCCTGCTTGACCTGGCGAGTTAGCATCGGGGCCAGGGGAGCACTGCATCTGGATAGCCGGTTATGTACCCAAAGTGATGCACAGCCATTAACTGGAGACCCCCCACAACCCGGTGAGAGAGAAGTGTCAAATTAACCCCTTCGTGCCATTAGGCAGCTGAGACTCAGAGAGCTCCATTGGTTAGCTCCCCTGCACCTCAGGGTTAGAGCCCAGGACTCCCTGGCCACTAGTCCCCTACTCAGTACACTGGCCCATACGCCTCCACTAAGGAAGGATGGTCTTGGGGACGAGGCACTGGTTTGGAACTCAGGCGATTGGGGCTCAGTCCCCAGCTCTGCCACAGACTTCCCGGGTGACCTTGGTCAAGTCACTTCTCCTCTCTACACCTCAGTTTCTCCATCTGTAAAATGGAGATAATGATACAGATCTCTTCTATAAAGCGCTTCGAGATGTGCTGATGAGAGGTGCTAGATAAGAGCTAGGTATTGTTATTATAAGAAAAGTTAAAAAAAATGGGCATGTTTAGTCTTGAGAAAAGAAGACCGAGGGGGGACTTGATAGTCTTCAAATCTGTTAAGGGCGTTATAAAGAGGATGGGGATCAATTGCTCTTCCTCTCCACTGAAGGTAGGACTAGAAGTAATGGGATTAACCTACAGCAAACAATGTAGGTTAGATATTAGGAACAACTTTCTAAGAATCAGGGTAGTTAGGCTCTGGAAGAGGGCTTCCAAGGGAGGTTGTGGAATCCCCGTCATTGCAGGTTTTTAAGAGCAAGTTAGACAAGCCCCTGTCAGGGAGGCTCTAGGTTTACTGGGTCCTGGACTGGATGACTTCTCGAGGTCCCTTCCTGCCTGCCATTTCTATTTCTCTGATTTTCTGTACAATAGGGATAATCATGATTCCTTTCTCCCACCTCTCGTCTATTTCGATTGTGAGCCCTCTTGGGTGGGGACTGTCCCTTAAAGAGCTCAGCACAGTGGGGCCCAGATCTCAGTTGGCGTCTATAGGTATTACCCTCATACAAATTATAACAAGAACGCCAGTGATATGTTACCAGATTTAAAGGCGGGGTGTTATGCTGATTCAGATCACAAACATCCACCCACGCCCAGCATCATAGTATCTAGGTGCCAATGTAAACGTCACTCTGCTAAATCCCATCAAACACAAAGAACATTTCAAGAATAATGGCCGGGTGCAAACCTTTGTGTTCCTTCTTCTTCTTCTAAGTCAGTGTTTACAGTACGTTTCCTTGTTATTCGCTGGACAGACGCTGCCTCTAAGCCAAGGAAGTGATGGCTGAATTCTGAAGATCTTTTTCCCCATTAAAAAAACAAAGGGGCCCTTTTCAATCCAAAAGGGAGAGGTAACCGAGGGGTGATGATAGGTCAGGGGAGAAACTGCAGGGAAAGCCCAGGCCCAGGATAGCAGGTGTGCGGCTGGCCCTCATCATTGTTTCCATCAGCACGCCCGCTGTGTTCTCCATTCACGTTCCAGATTAGATGCTCCTTTCTCTACCTCTTGCCCTCCCTGCCCAATTCTTTGGGATAAATTCAGACCTGGTAATGATAGGTGCAATTCTGAAGGCAGGGAGCCACCTCTGGGATTCTTGGATGGACTCTGGAAAGGTGTTCGGTCCAGGCTTCCTTGGGAGCCATAAGGATGAGCCAGGACAATGGACAGGGGAAGATGTAGGGGAAATCCTGGAAGGTTCCTGCCCTCTGCATAAATATACTGGGCCAGATTCTGGCTTCAGTTATACCTGGACTAACGCTACGGATGTCAATGGAGTTACTCCTGGCTTATGCCCATGTGTGCCAGAGATCAGAATCTGATCTGTCCTCTCTGCCCTTCTTGGATCTGCAGAGCTCCTGGCCATATGTGAACCATTAACAAAAGTTCTAAGAAAAACAAAGCAAGCCGAGATCTGGCAACCAGCCAGCCTGGCGTAACACCAGTCCCGACCAAGGAGACGTTAACCCTTTGCGTGTGTGGCAGCAGAATGCTTCCTTTGTCACCATCCGAGTGAATTGGTGATTTATTAAATGAGTCCAGCATCTCTCCCTGGAACAGGACCCTTGGAGCCGAGATAAGGGCTATTGTTATTGCAGGAACAAGGTTAAGCCATGAGAAGCTCCTCTCCTTCCTTTCTTCCCTCCCCCCACCACACAAGCTTTCTCCGACATCACCCTGACTTCCTCAGCCTTCTCATGAGAAGGGTGGGGATGTTCTCCCACAGCCTTCCTGAATTCTCAGAAGTTAAGACAAGATTCGATTGATTGTACAAAGCCACAGCAGAGCCATTCCCCAGCAACCAGGCGGGTGGCTTTTCTCTGTAGAACATCCGACTCATTCTACACTGATACTGGAGAGCTTGTTATTCATGTGTGACCACAGGAGTGGGAGTCCAGACTTCTAGGTTCTAATCCTGGCTCAGGGGATCTGACAAATCTTTTCCATCTCGAGCTTCTCTGCTAAGAAGGGATGCTGCCCACCTCCTGGAAGAACACAGTTCACACACCTTCTAGAAACCAGCCAAAGACAGTGCCAATGGCAGCAAATGCTTTAGTTGCCCAAAGCTCAGAGAGAGACTACTATCCTGTAAAGGTTTTTAGCCCACGCTCATCACCATGGTACCTGAGCGTCTTCCTGTAGTGCATTAAGCAACATGTCTACACATCTGTCACATGGTGTTTTGTTCTCTCATCCTCTCCCCAGAGGGAAAAGCGTGTGCTGTGGACTGTCTTGTTTTGGTAGGGTTATTTTTTTTTTAAATATAAATATACCTGTTGCTACATGTTTGTTAGAGAAGGCTAGTCAAAGGAATGCACCTTGCATTTGAAGTGGCAAGTGGTGAGTTTTGGAATGGATCTTCGTTCCTGGGGAGTTCATTCCAGTCTCGGACCACCCCCCTTTCTGTCTCCCACAAAGATGGGCTCTACCCTTATTGCTGAGAGCTCCATTGTGTTAAAGCACAGTTGTCAATCATGCTTTGTCCTGGAGCACAGGTGGTCTTTTAGACACCCTGGGCTCAGGCCATGGAGGGCTTTGAAGATAAGGACTGAGACGTTGCAGTTGATTTGAAATTCTATGGGAAGGGAAGCTAATGTAGAGAGAGAAGGATGGGTTGGATACACTCAAGGCCCTAATCCCTTTGGGTTTATAACAGGCTCTTCCGGTCTGTCTTATAGCAAAGGCAGTTAGCTCTTCAGCAAATTTTCCTTCTTTCTCTGGACTGAGAAGCAGATGAAGGCTGGCTAAAAGTGAGCTGGAAATGTCCCGAGTTCCCCTGGGCTTGGAACAAAAGTTTATCCCCGTGCAGATTTCCAGTCCTCTCCTTAACTCATGGAAGGTAAAGTCTCTCTGCTTTTGGGAACATAGGAGTAGCCACATCATATCAAACCACTGGTCCATCTGCTGTGGTATCCTCCTGCCAGGAGTGGCCAATTCTTGATGCTTCAAGGGAAGGAGACAAAAACCCCAACTCTCTATAATTCAGTTGGCCCACAGGCAATCAGCTAATAATCTGCAGCTTGAGGTTTATCAGATTATTAACTGATAATACTTTGCATTTTATAGCACCTAAAGAGGTATAGCAGGTGGGGGGAAAACAGCTGTTGGCAGCAACTTGGTGTTTAACAGAGTCCTATGAACTCAGTGGTAGTGCCTTCCTTGGAATTGAATCCCTTGTTCACTGGAGCTAACCCCTATTCCCTGTCACACCTTGTAGCGAAGTCTCCCATTCCCCATGCAGCAGCTGGGTAAACCAAAACTCAGAAAGTTTAAGTGAGTTTCCCTTGAGAATCAGTGGCAAGGTCTAGGAACAAATCTCCTGACTCCAGTCCTTTGTTCTAACCACTAGACCATGGTTGCACAGGCATACATCTTAAAATGCTGCTACACTATTTAACCTCTGGGGACAGTGAATTCCTTAGGCTGATTAAACACAGTGAGCCAAACCCAGAAATTCTCAATCAGTTTTTAAGTAGGTAGGACCCCCATCCACTGTTTTATAATCCCATCCAGTGTCAGGCAGAAGAGGCAAAGAAGAAATCAAGAGAAGGACACAGCTTGCAAAAAACACATTCAACAACTTCCAAAGACTCCGGGGTTGTCGTAAGTTGACACTACTCAGCCATGCTAGATTGCTGATGGGCTGCATGTGGTCACTCCTCCACCAGGGATGTGGGAGCTGAACACTTAAGGAGGATACAGAGATGACTCAGAGGGTCTGAGTTTGGGCATTACAGAAGAACATTAAAATGAGCTGGATCACCAAAACTAGGCACAATGAGGTAATGAGAAGTATGACTTGTTAAAAAGCCCACTTACTTGAGACCTTAGGAAGTCAATCACATCTTTCTGAGATATGCTGATCTCAGAGTGACCTGACTGGAGCATTCATACTATAAGGCAAGATGCCAGGGAAACCAGTAAGAGGAGGAAAGAAAGCCAGCTACGTCAGAAACAGCACCAGATCAACCGGTATCCAAAGGAGAGTGGAAGTTTTATAACTCTGTTGTGACTGTGAAAGATGGGTGGTGGTGGTGGACAGCCTCCGTATTGGATATGTCACTTGAAGAAGAACAATCCACGCAGGGACCCATTGCTTTCATGTTATGGGAAAGGGACTGTGTCCTTCACCATTCTGAAGTCCTCAATCAATTCCCCTCTAGCACCTCTTGTCTTGCTATGTAGTTCCCCATCCCCCTGCCGTCTCTCATATAGAAACAAATGGATGGCTTTGTAAATTATCATCCTCTCTCAGATCTTCTCTTTCATTTCCATCCCAAACCCCTCTGCATTCCTGACACAACCCTGGAACAGCCCCCTGTTTTCTCCACCTCGAACTCACTCCTTCTAACCGTCCCACCTGTCACAGCCACTCGCCACCATCCTGACTCTTCAATCGGCCATGAGGAGGCACTGAGTCACATGATGCCTCCTCCCCTTCCGCCTATCTCCAGGGGGCTGCTCCAGCTCTCTCACCCTTACTGGCTAAGGAAGTGAAAAGCAAAGGCTGTGAAGGAAGCCTAAGTTGTCCTATACCATCACAAAGTCCTATGGCTAGGTCATGAAATTAGCCCAAATACAGCTACCTGGTTGGGTAACGTCTTCCATGAGTCAACTCCTTCCAGCTCCTATACCCGTAGGAATGTCTTTGTAATACTTTCCATTCCATTATAGAAATAAGGCACTGCTGGCCTTGTGTTATGGGGAAGGCCCTTTGTTTTCAGTTTTGACTGATTTTTACTGAAAAAGTCCCGTGTTTTACAAAAGCTATTTGTTTTTTTACTGATTTTCACCCTAACTTTGGACTATTCAACTACATGAAAATACTGATTATGTTAAAAAAAGCCAGTACACTACATTAGTAGATGTGTTTATCTTACTAAGTTAGCCCACAGGTCGGCAACGTTCGGCACGCGGCTCGCCAGGGTAAGCACCCTAGCGGGCCGGGCCAGTTTATTTACCTGCTGACGCGGCAGGTTCGGCCGATCGCGGCCCCCACTGGCCGCGGTTCGCCGTCCCGGGCCAATGGGGGCGGTGGGAAGCCGTGGCCAGCACATCCCTCGNAATGTGTCTGTGTTTATTACAAAAATGAAAAACGGGGTAAAAATTGGTGCAAAAAATTAACTTCACAATTTTCTGGGTAAAAATCCACATTAATGTTAGGGGATGTGAGGGCAGAAAAAATGCAACAAATAGAGAAAGTAAGAGTATTGAAAGAAAATGCAGTTTAATGCTGTGGTTTATTTATGAACTGTACATTCATAGTATGTACATATACGCGCACACGTGTGTGTATGTGTGTTCCACTGCATAGCTTTACTTTAACAGACAACCTTGCATTTACACTTAGGCTAACTCAGGGGTCGGCAACCTTCGGCACGCGACTCACCAGGGTAAGCACCCTAGTGGGCCGGGCCAGTTTATTTACCCGCTGCCCCCATTTACCCGGGACGGCGAACCGCGGCAAGTGGGGGCCGCGATCGGCCGAACCTGCCGCGTCAGCAGGTAAATAAACTGGCCCGGCCCACTAGGGTGCTTACCCTGGTGAGTCGCGTGCCGAAGGTTGCCGACCCCTGAGTTAGCCTAAGTGTAAATGCAAGGTTGTCTGTTAAAGTAAAGCTATGCAGTGGAACACACATACACACACGTGTGCGCGTATATGTACATACTATGAATGTACAGTTCATAAATAAACCACAGCATTAAACTGCATTTTCTTTCAATACTCTTACTTTCTCTATTTGTTGCATTTTTTCTGCCCTCACATCCCCTAACATTAATGTGGATTTTTACCCAGAAAATTGTGAAGTTAATTTTTTGCACCAATTTTTACCCCGTTTTTCATTTTTGTAATAAACACAGACACATTCCCAGGAATGTTAAACAAAATAAAAACCAAAAACATAGGGCCTCGGTTATGATGGATTTATTGCTCTCCTTGGGTAGCTTGAAGCCTTTGGCTTCACGTCCCACGATACACCAGCCCCGGAAATGCACTGCTGGCCATGCCTTTTTGTATAATTGTTTGCTTCAGGTTTTTAATGTAGTGCTGACTTCCTCACCATGGGAATCCACTTTTGCTGACTCTACCCCAGTTGACTTCCCAGACTATGTCAGCCACCAGAAGCCTCTCTCTTATGTCTACAGGCATCAGCCCCAAGGAACATACTCAATTTCCAGCCATCTCCTAGAGTAACTGGTACAGATTCCCTCTTTACATGCAGGTCATTATGAGTCGCCAAAGTCTCCAGTCACAAACCTCCCTCCTTAGAAATCCTTTGTAAGTGCTCCCGCATTGTGAAATCTCTGGTATAAAGCAATGTGCAGAAAATAGTTCCTTGAACAACTCTTCCTTCCTGTGGCCAGTTTTGTGTAGACATGTCACAAAGGGGAAAAAAAAAAATCCTGATCTTGCTGAGGAAAGGTTTTCTTGTAAAGCTTCTCTTTCCGCTCAGTGGGAACATGAGCAAGCAGAATTAGTAGGCTGGGGCATGTCTCTTTCTCCGAAAGATGCACTTTCCAGTGGAACACTAGCAGCTCTCCAAATACCCAGGGATAGGGTGACCACATGTCCTGATTTTATAGGGACAGTCCTGATTTTTGGGTCTTTTTTTTTTTAATATAGGCTCCTATTACCCCCCCCCACCCCGTCCCGATTTTTCACACTTGCTGTCTGGTCACCCTACCCAGGGACAAAGTTTCCAAAGTGGCCTCTGAACTTGCACACCCCCAGTTCTGGGCACTCAGAGCCTCGGGATTGCATGTGCAAATGGCGTTTCTATGTGGAAATGGGGTGGCGATGATGTCGGACTGGCGTCATTCCTGGGGCACCCCGATACTATGTGTGCATGGAAAGATGAGCTTTGGAGCACCCCAAGGTATGTGCCCCAGAACAGAAGGGTTGCAATTTAAGTGTTGTGGAGAGGCCACTTCGAGATTCTGCCACTGGATTACGTTCAGTGCAGGCCGATACCGTGACCTTTGCAGTGATGATGGTACCGCACTGAGGGTTGGCCAGCATGTGCAGGAGGCCTTGGGAAGAAAAGTCAAAACCTCCAACTCCAAGCACACAACCCTCTGTCTGGAGCTGGGTTTAGTGGCCCATGAAATCCACCAGTGAGGAGTCACCGCTGTGGATGGTCCTGAATTTAACATGGATCCACTGGGATCTGGAAGGCACTGTGTGGCCTTAAGCAGAGTGAAGCTCAGCAGTGGGAAAAGACCTGTCCACCAGCCCCATTCTTCAGATCCCACGGGGGCCCGGGAGAGAGAAAATCCACTGCACCCCCACAACACACACACACACACACACGCCGTCCCAGGCATGGGGGTCAGGGGAAAGTGGGGTGAGAAGGAGCGAAGCAAGACAGAAAGGATTTGTGGGTAAGGAGAGAACTCCCATCCCAAAGACGGGCCTGCACAGCTCCTCCCACTCATGCACCGGAGAGAACTGAACAAACCATTACTAGGTCTGACGCAGAAAGTCACTACTCCGCTCCATCTCCCTGGGGTTACAACACTGCAGAGGTTCCTAGAAGGCAGGCTCCAGAGTGGCTGGAGAATAACACCCACCACGCTCCCTCACCAGCACATTCCTTTCAAGCGCTGCAGCACAAAGGAGGAGCTGTAATCAGCTCTGCCCCCAGCCATATCTTACCTGGGAAGAGGGTTTTGCAGTATGGAAGCAGCTGCATGAACCTCAGAGCATGGGGGGATTTACTAAATCTGCCAGGCTGACTGAGGACAATCATGCATGCATGCAAAAGCAGTAGCACCTCAGCAAACCTTAGTATTGCAGAGTACAGCACCGTGTGCTGGGGTGACAGGATTCCTGAAAGGGCCCCAAATGCACATGCAGCTATTCCTACACACAGAGATGACAATGCCTAGCTCTTAGCTAGCCTGTTTTTTTTCCAGGAGATCTCAAAGCACTCTGCAAAGGAGGTCATGATCATCATCCCCATTTTACAGATGGGGAAACTGAGGCACAGAGAGGGGCAATGTCTTATCCGAAGTCATGTGGCAGAGCCAGGCATAGAAGCCTGTCCAGTGCTCTACTCACTCTAGCACACTGCCTCCCATTGTAGCCATTTATTCCTAAACAAAGGGTAGGAATAAATGGTCAGTTTTCAGAAAGGAGAGAGGTAAATTGAGGTGTCTCCCAGGTGTCTGTTCTGGGACCAGTCCTATTCAACATATTCATAAATGATCTGGAAAAGGGGGTAAACAGTGAGGTGGCAAAATTTGCAGATGATACAAAACTACTCAAGATAGTTAAGTCCCAGGCAGACTGCGAAGAGCTGCAAAAGGATCTCTCAAAACTAGGTGACCGGGCAACAAAATGGCAGATGAAATTCAATGTTGATAAATGCAAAGTAATGCACATAATTAAGAAAGTGATAGATAATAAGACAGAAAATATCATATTGCCTCTATATACATCCATGGTACGCCCACTTCTTGAATACTGTGTGCAGATGTGGTTGCCCCATCTCAAAAAAGAAATATTGGAATTTGAAAAGGTTCAGACAAGAACAACAAAAATGATTGGGGATATGGAGCGGCCTCTATATGAGGAGAGATTAATAAGACTGGGACTTTTCAGCTTGGAAAAGAGACGACTAAGGGGAGATATGATTGAGAGGTCTATAAAATCATGACTGGTGTGAAGAAAGTAAATAAGGAAGTGTTATTTACTCCTTCTAATAACACAAAAACTAGGAGTCATCAAATGAAATTAATACGCTGCAAAAGGAAGTATTAATAGACAAACAAAAGGAAGTATTTCTTCACACAACACACAGTCAACCTGTGGAACTCCTTGCCAGAGGATGTTGTGAAGGCTAAGACTATAACAGGGTTAAAAAAAGAATTAGATAAATTCATGGAGGATAGGTCTATCAATGGCTATTAGCCAGGATGGGCAGCGATGGTGTCCTTAGCCTCTGTTTGCCAGAAGCTGGGAATGGGCGACAGGGAATGGATCACCTGATGATTACCTGTTCTGTTCATTCCCTCTGAAGCACCTGGCATTGGCCACTGTCAGAAGACAGGATACTGGGTTAGATGGACCTTTGGTCTGACCCAGTATGGCCGTTCTTATGTTTTTATGTATCTATGTGTAAACACACACACACAAACAGACGTGCTCAACTTGTTTCCAATGGTTGTACACAGTGTCCAAGAAAAGATATTACTTCACCCACCCTGTCTCTCCTGTATCCAAGCAGGCATTTTCATTTTTAAAAATGGCCTTTTTTTCAGAAACAGTATTTTTTGGCAAAAAAATGTCTACTTAGTCAGATTTTGGGGGCAGGGGTTTTGTGAAAAATGTGCCTTTTTTCAATGTTTCTTTTAGAGTCAGTGTTGAAAACATGATCCAAATGCTTATCGACACTTGTTTGTGCAAAGTTTTGACAATTATTTCAGGAATGTTTCCAAGGAAAGTTTGGAGGGAAAAATGGGGGGGAAATGGCAATTAAAAATATAAGCAAATGAAAAATGGATCCATTTCAAATCCTTTGACACAAAATCAACTTGGAAATCTTGAGGAAAATGAGTTTGCCATTTTTTGACTAGCTCTGCACACATGTATATATAGATCAAATCTAGAAATGTTATTAATATGCAGGCTGTCTTTAAGCTCAGCAAGGATCGAAAGATTGTCCCAGCCATGAAGGGGTGATCATTAGAATTTGAACTTTCATTCATTGAAAGCTGACAATTTGCTGCCCATGTAGGTTAAAAACTTGGAAAGAACTTACAGGTTTTGACTGGATGAATCTGACACTGATATACAGAGGTAGGTCATATCCTGAAACAGAAGGAAGGAGACAACATTAAAATGCCTTCAAGAAGCTTGTAACCAGAAATCTCCAACCCCTACGACCCTCTTAACCCCCACCCCCCACCCCAGATTGTTCTTGCAGCATCACCCGTGTGACGTTGTTAAACCAGATGCCAGCTCTTGCCAAGTCTGTAGGTGTCAGCTGAGCACTGACAAATTTATAGCTGGAAACTAGACCAGTTCACCTATATGTTAATATTGTTCAAGATCGATGTTAGACTTGTAAGGCTGTGTTTAGTCTCTATAAAATGCTTGTAAATTGCTTCCTGCGTTAATCTCACTTGGAATGGCTGTATTCCAGGCTACCAGGTAAAATATGTTTGTTTTATAATTGTAAAAATGCCTGCTCTGAACTTGTGAACTCAGACGGGAAGAGTGGCTCCCCCCGCCCATCCAGAAGAATTATCAGAATTAGGTGTGCCATCCTAGAACATGCATCCATGGGGAACTACGTGCAGAAGGCCTCGTTCCATGGGTTTGAATGCTGGAAGAGGGAAATGAAGATAGCTGACATGAAGATTTTTCATCTCTTTGCTGTTTGGACTCTTACAAGGGCTGGAGCTAAGAAACAAAAAGCAGAGATCCCCAGGATCAACCTGGGTTAGCCCTGAAAAGACATTCAATGCTGACGGATTACTACATCTCTGTCGCTTTTGGAGCCAAATACTGCAACTCATTTGTGCATATCTCTTGCCTCCTGTAAATAACGCTCTCCTTGTTTTTCCTAGTTAATAAATTCTTAATTAGTTTGCGATAGGATTGACTACCAGTGTTGTCTCTGGTGTGAGATCTAAGGTACAAATTGATCTGGGGTAAGTGACTGGTCTCTTGGGACTGGGAGCAACCTGAATATTTTGTTGTTTTTTGGTGTAAGTGACTATTTATCACCAAGTGCAACCTGCCTGGGTGGCAAGATAGACCGGAGTGCCCAAGGGGGCTGTCACTCCATAGTAAGACTGGTACAGGGATCCAGGAGGTCACATTTGTTATCAGGTTGATGAAATCTAATTATAGAACACAGCACCGGTTTGGGGCGTCTGCCCTGCTTCTGACAGTCTGCCCTCAGGTCAGCGGCGGCTCTAGGCACCAGCACTCTAAGCGCCTGCCTGGGGCGGCAAGCTGCAGGGGGGCACCCTGCCGGTCCCTGCGAGGGCGGCAGTCAGGCAGCCTTCTGCGGCTTGCCTGCGGGAGGTCCGCCAGTCCCGCGGATTCGGCGGCAATTCAGCGGCAGGTACGCCGAATCCGCGGGACCGAGGACCTCCCGCAGGCAGGCCGCCAAAGGCAGCCTGCCTGCCGTGCTTGGGGAGGCAAAAAAGCTAGAGCCGCCCCTGCCTGAGGTTGGCACTCACGGTCGTGAGCCACTCCAGACTGCATGACAACCAGCTTGGGATGAAATCCTGGCCCTGCTCAAGTCAAAGGCCTCAGCAAAAGGCTGGCCACACAAAATCCAGGATGGAATATGGGTAAAAGTTCCCCAAAGGAGGATGGGAAAATATCATTGAATTTCCTGGCTTAATCAAGTTTGTGGATTCTGGATGATTTATAACATGCTTTTCAGACAACCCCAGCCCCTATCCAGACCGGTGAAAGGAGTTATTAAGGGTAGCATCCACTATGTGCCAGGCACTTTCCAAGCACTTAAGGAAAGCCCTTGCACCGGGCTCACAACGTAATCACACTAAAACCCAGCTAACAGCAGCCATATTTAAAACACATGGTGGAATCCTGGCCCCATAGAAGCTAATGGGAGTTTTGCCATTAACATCATCATGTCCCCAGGATTTCATCTACTGTACCTGCTTAACACCGAATTGGTCTAACTAGCCCCGTCCTGATCCCAGTGAAGAGGGGCTTTTCTTTCTTAAAGTGGTCAGCATTCTATGGATAGTACCCAAAATAAAGTGAAATTCACATGCGCAGCCAAGGCATGAGCTCTGGAGCACTTGTGATTCCCATGGTGAAGCCACTGGAAGCAGATGTGAATCTCACAAACCCATATTTAGGGGCCCTCGTTACAACAGTTTTCCCTGACCCAGTTGCAACATGGTTCCCTCTGGTGCTGCAAACGGGACTTTAACCAAGTGCTGAGACCACGCTAAAGCCACGAATTTGGCACAGTTCATGAACGTGGTTAGAACGCAGATAGTTCCCATCTATTCCTCAACATGGCCTCATGCTGTATTGAAGCTGGGGGAGGACGCGTTGTAACTAGTTCGCCTGCCATGGAGCTAGTTGTCATGGAGATGGATGCCTCACCTGGGCTAGGAAGATGGTGTGTAAACATGTACATGTGAAATCACTCTCATCAGTGCATTATTTCCTTTTTTATTTACCTTTATATATATATATATATAAAAAAAATCAGGCCTGCTGCATTGTGTGGGGAGGGGGCAGGTTTAAATTTACTTCTTTTCTTTAAAACAATGCTTCCCAGATCCTCCCCAGCGCGGCCCTGACATCAGAAAGTGGGATGTTTTTAAGGCTCCCGCTCCACAGCAAAGTGGATGAGAATCCTGCCAGTTTGAGCAGGTAAACACCAGTTTGCTGCAGTTCTCCTTCGATCTCTTTGCTGTGTGTCTGTGACCAGCTGCACTGGACTTTTCAATAAAAACAACCCGTAAGCAACCAGGGCTAGACCCAAAGCCAAACTGAAGTCAGCGGAAAGGCTCGCCTTGGCGTCAGTGAGCTTGGGATCAGGCCCTAGGGAAACCGACTATAATTATGATTTATTTATGTGTATTACCGTAGCGGCAAGGAGTGAAGCGGGACCCCACTGTGCTACAAACACACAAGGCTCTGGGACCGAATGTCTGAAACAGGGACCATCGATTCACAGACCATCTAGTCAGACCTGCATGGGCGACGTGTGAACCCCCTCTTAGAGGAGGCTAGTCCCCGGCTCTGCCCCTTCCACCCGAGGCCCTACCCCTAGCCTGTCCCTTCCGCTCCGCCCGAGCCCCGCACTGTGGCCGGAGGAGCCCCAGCCGAGCCGCCCTGAGCTGCCAGCCAGCCCGCCCGCCCCAGCCACGCCGGCCGGCCCAAACACCAGCCCGCCCGCCCGAGCTGCCCTGAGCCCCAGGCCACCAGCTGGAGCTGAGCTTACGTTGGCTTCAGGGGCAGACGCGGAGCAAGGGCGGGGCCTCATGCCAGAACATGGGCGGGGCCATGGCCTGGGTTTGGGGAGGCTTAGCCTTCTCTGGCCTATTATACCCACCACCCACAAGAACCCGGGCCACAGAACCTTCCCACACAGCCCCTCTCATCAACTTCTTTTACATGGGATGCGCCCGGCAGAGAGACACAACACGTGGCCCTCATGGTAACACTACCCGTCTCTGTCCACCCTGTGCATACCTCACGATACGCTGCAGAGAACCAGAGCTCACTCCCAGGGCTGTAGATCATTCTCCACCTTTTCCTGAGACTCTCCTCTCTTCCTAGCGGGGCTGAGTCCGGCCCCCCACGTAACTCAGGTCGCACGGGATTTGGGGACCCAGGTCTGTTGTTCGGCTTGTGGAGGAAACTCGAGCCTCAAGCCGCCTGTGTCTGCCCCCTCCTGACTCTGGTGATGAAGTAGCTCAGGCCTCTGTGACCCTGGCGTCCAAGGTCTGCAAGGATGGGAATTCCCACGAGACCACGTGTGAACCAGCCCACAGAGCACGTGTCCCACTGTGACTGACGTGCGAGTGCACACTAGAAGCCAGAATTCCCACTGCCCTGTCACACAAAGTCCCTGGAAGCCAATGAGCTGGCGGCGCTTGTTACCCCTAATCTCATCTATTCTTCTAGCCCTCCCACTCCCATAGAGGAGGCACCTTGAGTCTCTCAGCAGGGCCTAACCTCTCCGCCCCAGCCTGGGCTTACCTGGGGGCCATCTCCAGCTTAGCCAGGCCATTCTGAGGCTCCGTTATGGAGGAGCCGCCTGTGCAAAGCGCTCACCTATAAAGTGCCGGGCTCAGGCCTCTCCTGAGCTCCAGTGGCAGGGAGTTCTGCAGGTCAGAAGAGGGTGCGCTGGCTGCAGCCAGGCCGTGGGTTTGCACGGCCAGCAAACCTCACCTGGAAATGACGGATGGGGAATGGACAGTGACCCGCCCCCCAGGCGATGCTGTTGCTGATGCTCCCCGAGGGTGTGTGACTCTCGGGAGCAATGACTCAGACGGGCCGTGGGGATTTGAGACCCACATCTCCCATTGGCAAGAGCAGGACAGAGCCCCTGCCCTGCATGCTGCTGAGAGCATGATAGGAAACAGGGTCCAGTCTTGAGGACGGGCCAGGACTGAGTGGCCGACTGCCGGGAGCTGCACTGCCTGGTCAGTTATGGAGAGGTCTCCCCGGGGACTCACCACCCTCCTTGCCCTGCCCCTCTGCAGCCTGCATGGCTTTCTCAGCCCTATCTCTAGTATGCAGGCTGGCCAAAGGACTGCGCAGCATCTGAACCTGTGCCACAACTGGGACAAGCACCTGGCCCTTACTCCCTCCCCCCAGCTGCCTGGAGAGCACTTCAGTGTGTCACTGCAGCATGGGGCTTTAAACTCGCTGGCTAGGCCAATCCCCATCACCTGGGGTGCCTGGGCTGTCCCAGCCACATCAGGCAGCGCCAGCAGCACTGCCAGGGGAGCTCCCCTCCATTGGTGTCATTCTGATTAGGAGAAGGTGGGTCTTAGTCCTCCTGAAGGGTTGGTCCACATCAGAGGATAAAAGTCTACTATTGCTGCCAGTTAATAGACTTCGGCCCGGATTTTAAAGGTATCTAGCCACTGTGGCGCTCAGGATCCCAACGCCTGATTTAGGAGCCTAAATCTCCTTTTCAAAAGGGTTTTAAGCAACACCTACGTACTTTTAAAACTCTGGGCCCACACTTCTTATGTCCAAGAGTAGAGGCTTTTAGGGCTGAAGGCCCTGGATTCACATGCCCACTGTCAGCTCAAGCAGGGCCAGTTCTAGCCGCTCATTGCCTGGTCGGAGACGCTGGAGGTGCCTGTTGCACTGCAGCAGGACTGGGACCACTTGACTGCTGGGAAAGTGGGTCTGGAGTCAGCCGGTACCTGTGGAATCTCAGGGATTCTCTTCACACACACACACACACCCCCAGAGACGTATTCTCAAGGCATTATGGGTAGCACACTCTCAGTCTAAAAGGAAAGCAGTTCCTCACTCACCCTAACCTCACAGGTCTTCTGCAAGAATGTGCATCTCCTCCACACGAGTTCATCTCACCTGTGCTGCTCAGGCCCTGTGGAAGACGCTCACCCTGTGTGATGGCTGGACAAGACATAGCTAGTGATTTGAGAAATCAGTGAACGTGAAGCTGTGAAAATGCGGGGGCTAGAGCCAGGCACAACGGGGGCAGCTGCTGCGCAGTCTCCCACAGACATGGTCCTCAACAAGCCCACTTTCGTAGGGTGAGCACAGCCAATGCCAAGCGCGGGGCGTCCTCCTGTCTCCAGCAGCACAAACGTTCATTGAGACCCAGCTCCAGTCGGAGAGCTCCTCGCTGCTGTGATCTTGGATGGATTGGGCCTAACAAACCTGAAGGAGGTGCAGGGGCCTTTGAATGGGAGATGGAACTTTCCACTACCAGGTCATCAGCAGAGACAGGCATCTGATGGCACAGTCGCTCTGGGAAAGCAGTTTGGTGGTCTCAGTCCAGTCTCTAGAGGGGCAGCTGTCCAGATCTCAAAGGTTACCTTCACGGGCAGCACCCTGCTGGCTAAGAGGCCAAGGTTCAAATAAGCTACAGGCTGAATGACCCACCTTTGTACCCCTAGAGATGGCCCCTGCAGGTGAAGGGAAGCCTGCAGTGGCCTGGCCTATGCTATGTCAATCAATACAGCTACGGGTGGGGATTATGAAGGCCGTGTCTTTGGCTGGGATCCAATGGCAGATTCAGGCCAAAGAACAATCAGACAGTCCATCCCTGGGGAATCTCTCGCTCTGCCTGTGCATCTGCCAAGAACTCTGCTCCTTTTCTTATGGGAAAAGTCTTATTCTGGATCCACCTCTCAGACTGTAAGAGACAGAGGAGGCTTCTCAGGGATCTCCTTGCGCTCTCCTCTACTGTCCCCCTTGGAGCGGAGGTATACTGGTCTGTCTCTCCTCTCTAGATATTTATGGTGTCTGGGTGCCATCAGAACTGTTGATCCCCAAGGCTGGCTGTTTCCTTTCAGAGCTTCTCAGTGTTCCTGTGTGCATGTACGTACACACACACACACACACACTTTGGAAGAATTGCCGGAGGAACCAGAAAGAGAAGGCTGGGTGTAATGCACTGTGGTGCGTCACCCTGGAGCCCTGCCCTTCCATAAGCCCTCTGCATAGCGTGAGAATTCGCCTCTCGCACAGTCGAGAGATTCCACATTAGTTTGGGGAAAAGGGGTTTGGTGGTTTCCTCATCCGTACACATCACCAAACCACTGTCTGCTCTGCCACGCACTGGCAGCTGCTGCCAAAGAGCTGAAGGAAACTGGGGTGCGGTGGCACAGCGGGTTGTGGGGGGCAAGCCCAGGCCTGGACAGGCAGGGGGGCTGCAAGTCGGGAGTGAGGTGCATTGGCAGAGCTGTGACAGCAGTGGACTATCAGAATAGCGGGGGATGCAGGAGGGGAGTGAAGGGGGAGAGCATTGCTCAGGGGTGAGGTGCACTGGCAGTGCCAGGTTGGGAGCAGCCCTGGAATAACACATGGTGCGGCAGCTCGTGGTCGAGACGCATTGACAGGGCCATGTAGCTGCAGCCTGCCTGGTACCTGCTGGCCTCACGCCAGAGCACCCAGTCCAGCAACAAACTAAGCAGTCAACTGCACCAAAAACGTATTGGCCGGGACATGCAGCTTCCCAGCAGCCAGGGAAGCCGCACTGCCAACAGTCTCCAGCCTTCTTGCCAGCAGGTCCCCTCTTCCCACACACACACCCCAGGATTAACTGCTACTCTGCTAGCCGTTTCCTCTGCCATGCTGGAGACAGGTCCCCCAGCCCGAGGAGGGAAGAGGACAGCACTGCTGCCTGCCTGGGAACAGCACTGGGGTTTGCGGTTCCCTGCCTGGCTCTGTGATTGACACATTGCTCAACCCACCATGCCTTTCCGGTTCCCCTTTTCCTCTGGTCCCACGTGCTCAAACGTGTTGTAAGCTCTCGCTGTGGTTCGCCACCCGTCTGGCGTGGCTGTGCTCTGGCAGGGACGGCTCCCAGGCAGCTGCTGCTCCCCCTGCTCCCGCAGCCGTTTCTACATCTTTGATTTTACCCCACAAATTACTCAATGGCCCTTCACGAGGCCCTCCCGCTGTTATTTCTCTTTGTAATCCTCCTGCCCAGGAGGAAGATCCAGGAGCGCAGGCGCGGTGCTGCTGGGACAATCCCAGGATCCTCTGCGACCACAGGGCTTCACAGCCATCAGCAGGGATCAACCCGAGAACCTTCCACGCCAAAGACACCAGACCTCTGCCATCAGAGCTGTTATTGCTACCATTAAACGGCCCACAGGAGAATGCCTTTTGACCTTTCGCCCTCACCGAAAGAGTTTCCCCAGTAACAGGAGATGTCTTTTGAATAGCAATGCTGCTGTCCAGAATAGCCGCTGAGCTCCTCAGGTTATCATACCAGCCCATGGGGTTAGCAGAAGGTCTTGCCTGCACTGCGATATGGACTGAGCCTTCTCCCTGCCCAAGAGGAGGTGGAAGACTAACAGCATAGTAGCCCAGCAGGGAGGAAGCATGGTCCAGTGGGTAGCGCAATGGACTGGGCCTCCAGAAACCTGGAGTTTCTTCTTAGCTCTGACACTGACCTGCTGGATGACCTTTGGCAAGTCATCTCCCGGCTCAGTGCCTCAGTTTCCCCTCCCTCCCTTTGTCTGTTTTGCCCTGCAAGCTTTTCTGAGCAGTCACAGTCTCTGGCTAAGTGTGTGTACAGCACCGAGCACAATGGGGCTTCATCTCTCTCGAGGGAAATAATCACAACAACAGTCGCTGGAAGGGAGTGACTAGCAGATAGGGAAGTGGGGAGCACAAGCATGGAGGGCCAGAAAGCTGAAGAAACTGAGAGGCACAAGAAATGTAAGGATTTAGCTCATCAGCTAAATGCATCCCCATCCAGCAGAACCATGGTCCTCCCCAGAAGCAGCAGGCATGGGTACAAAGTTCACACACATTTGCTTTCCTATCCACCAGAAGGCAGTAGTGCATTTACACAATAGCGGGTGCTGCAGAAGGGCCTGAAGATATGGGGCTGGCTAAATGGGATCTGGGTTTCCTCCGGATTACTTTTTCACTCTAACATGCTATTTTCCACCGTGCAATTCTACCTTCATCTTACTCCCACCAGGAGTCCCAGCCCTGCCCTTGCCCTGGAAAGGAGGGCGAGCTGCCCCTGTATACCCACAGATCTCTGAGATTTGGCCTCTCATCTCAATGACACCCAAAGGGCTGGCATCCGAAACTCGCCCCACTCCCATCACCGGCACCTGGGGATCTATGTCTGGGATTAACTCTACCAGACGGCAGCCAGGCACCCGGCACCTGCCCCACCCATCGCCCTCCCCATCACAAACCCGGTTCCTGAGCCCAACGCAGCTGCCCGCAGAGAAGTGCCGCAAGTGGCCCCGGGCCACGCCGATCCGCCCCATGTGGAGCGCTTGGCAGAAGTACAAGCCTGCAATTGACAAAGGCCTGGATTCAAGCTTGTGTGTGTACCAAGCTATTTGCACACAGGCCAGGATCCCAAAGGAGGAACACTCGAGTCACCCTTGAATGGCTGCAACATCCCCTCCCGCATGCATGGCTCCTTCTCTGGCCCGGAAGAAGGCTTGTAACGCTGCACAGAGCTGGGGTGCCCTCTGGTGGCCCTGTCTATGCCTGGCACCTCTGCTTTGCACAGCAATCCTCCTCACTGGTGGTATCCAGAGATCTCCAAGCACTTCACAGACCCAGTTACAGGAAGCATTATTATCCCCACTGGATAGCAGCAATGCTCGCCTCCCACATTTCCCTCCTTCCCATCTCCCCAGGCTGCAGCTGCGAATGCACCCCCACTCACCTCCAGCACAGGTCTGGCGTTGTTATGCACAGCCAGGATGTGGGTGACCCTGTTCTTTGTCAAATTTTCTCTGTCCTCAGAATCTGTAGGCAGAAAAAGTCTCATCAACACCCAGCCCTCTCTTTAAAAGCTGGCCCATAAATATTAAGTAGTAATATTCGTTTGGTCTCTGGGCTAAGATCAAGTGAGTGTCAGTTTAGTACATGCTAGTCTTTTCTGTTACATTGACTACATTCTGCACTAGGAGGGGCAGGAAATTAACGATCCAATAGGTCTTTCCCATTGCTAATAGCTCTGATCTTATTAGAAATTAAAACTAGTCAGAACCTTGGGTTTCTCCTCCTCTTCCCCCACCTCCCCATCCCCAGCTCCATGGAAAATTTCAACAAAAATGACAGGTTTCAGAGTAGCAGCTGTGTTAGTCTGAATCCACAAAAAGAACAGGAGTACTTGTGGCACCTTAGAGACTAACAAATTTATTTGAGCATAAGCTTTCGTGGGCTACAAGAAGTGGGCTGTAGCCCATGAAAGCTTGTGCTCAAATAAATTTCTTAGTCTCTAAAGGTGCCACAAATACACCTGTTCTTTCAACAAAAATGCAATTTTGTTTGGTTTGGTTTTCATGGAAATTTTCAGTGGAAAATTTTGACTTTGCCAAAAAAAATATTTGGACAAAAATGACCAAAACCAATTGCTCAGTTTTCCGCCAAAAAAAAAAATCAGTTTTGGGGCTTTTGATTTTCTGACAAATAAAAAAAATTGAAACACTTCTGAGGAGAAAAGACATTTTGTGGGAAAATTTTACTTTAATTGAAAATCCAATTTTCCATCCAAAAAAAAAGTTTTGATGGAAAAATGTCATCAGCCCCTGAGAAACATACCTGTTTACTAGCGCCAGCTTGGGTTCCTAGGTATTTGAGGAACCATTTAGGGACGGGATCGTTCAATCCAATCCCACAATCTTTTGAGAGTGGGCAAGGTCATGGGCTTTGTGCATTCTCACATTTAAGCAGAAGCAGCATTTGAGATGTTCTGAATCCTACAGTCAGCCTTTCCCAGCCCTTTGGAGACTGTGGATGCAGACACATCTTCTCCATACTGCTTTGACGTCTTTTCATTCTGGAAGATGCCAGGGCACTCAGCATTAAGCTCATACCTCCAGCAGCCATGTTGGTGGAGCCGAGCCGCCTTGTGGTCAGCTGAAAAACTGACAAGTCTGGAATGCTCTTATGACTTAGGCTAGGTCTACACTACCCACCTGAATCGGCGGGTAGAAATCGACCTCTCGGGGATCGATTTATCACGTCTCGTCGGGACGCAACAATCGATCCCCGAATCGATGCTCTTACTCCACCAGTGGAGGTGGGAGTAAGCGCCGTCGACGGGAAGCCGCAGAGGTCGATTTTGCCGCCGTCCTTATAGCGGGGTAAGTCGGCCGCGATATGTCGAATTCAGCTACGCTATTCGCGTAGCTAAATTTGCGTATCTTAAATCGCCCCCCCCCCCCCCGTAGTGAAGACCTGCCCATAGATGCCCCTCCAGGGCTGGGACCCCATGGAACTGCACAAACACGCACAGAGATGTGCCCAGCCAATAGGAATTACAGCCCATTCTCCTGTTTAAAGGCAGCAGTCACTAATTCAACAAGGTTTAGCCTGTAGAGAGACATAAACTGCTCCCTCTAGGGGCTACATCATGTGTCCCAAATCCTGCCCGGCCTCAGGCATCGTCACCTACTGCTGGATTGTTCTGCAGTGCCACACACTTTCCAAACCCCATCACAGCTCCTCTTCGGTTCCCTCTGCCTGTCTCCTTCAGGCATCCCTGACACTGGGTAAGGAATAAACCCACCAGCAGCACGGCAGGCTATGACTCCAAGAAGGTCTAGGAGAACAGCTCCAAAGACTACCTAGTCTATATGGGTACGTCTACACTACATCTGGGAGCAGGCCACCCAGCCTGGATCCACAGACTTGCTGTGGCAGGGCTCACACTAGCGCCCTAAACATACCTGTGTAGATGCTGCAGCTCAGGCTCTAATCCCAGTGCTAACACCAACTCCCTCTGTGACCTCAAGCAAGCCACTCAACTGCTATGTGCCTCAGTTTCCCTCATTGTTAAATGGGATACTCATACTTAGTTCTCCACCTACCTCTCCAAGGGGGAGTGAGGATTAACAAGTTAATGTCAAAGGGTTTTGAGAATGAAAAGTGCGGAGGACTAGAACAAATCCACACCCACCCAGGACTTTGCATCTGTCTCTTTGCTGTGCACCAGTGTCCTTCAGAACCTCACTGCTACTCCAGAGACAGCATGTTTCCTCCTGCTCTGAAAGTCTGGGCCCCTGCCACAGGAGAGTTTCCATTAGCATCATGGGGACTCTGCCATGCATGGACACAATTCAGATTGCATCCCACAGAACCACAGACTACTCTCCTTATTAAGATGCCTCACTGCTTTGCAATGCTTCTTTTCTCTCTCTCTAAAAATATACATTTTGCGGCTTCCCCGCCTACACATTACACACAGTGGGTAAGTCAACATTGCAGACATACCCACGCTAGCATTGAGCTAATGGCCACTCAAGTATATCCCCTAGGTCCTGGATGGGCAGAATTAACCCACCTGTGCTGCCAGGCTTCGATACTATTGTTACTCGAGTGAGTTTTGATCTAGCTCAGGCATGCCTCCCCGTGCTGCAATCACGCCTCCTGACTGCAGTGTAGACGTACTGGCTGTGGCCTTTCTGGTTTCTGCAGTCTCTCCATGGAGAGGTTCTATTGACATGCAAACTTACAGCCCTTCTCTCTTCATTCCTGTCTTTGCTCTGTCGCCCGACTGCTTCATCTAAACCCAAACAATGGCCAGTCGCTTAGGGAGCGTCGGACACCTTTAGGAACCAGCACTGGGGGAAGAGAAATCATTTAACCGGAAAAAATGGAGCTTCCATCTAGCCCTTCCCTGACCTCTAGAGAGAGCGCGCCTCTTATACAAACAGGAGGCAAGGATTCCTCAGTCCAGGTAATCAAATCCTTGAGTAACAAGGGGCTTTTCCCATCAGGGCAGTAGTAGTAGTTTGAAAACACACCAGTCACCTACAGCCCCCTCTCTGTGGTACTTCTCTGGCCCCCATCACTGCTGTATCTAAGCACCCCATAACCGTTCACGTACTTACCCTCACAACGCCCCCGGGAGCCAGGGCAGTGCTGTTATCCCCATTGCACAGACAGGGAACTGAGAGGCTGTGGTCACACAGGGAGGCATTGCCGGAGCAGGGAATTAAGCCCAGGCTACCCAAACCACTGGCCCATGTTTCCTCTCTACCTGCTCCTGAAGAGGACACCAACCCTGCAGTGGCAGCCACGCCATTCCAGGCATGGTGATCACTAACTCGCTAGGGGAGAGAAATCCAGGGGGGTGTGAATCACTGAAGAACCAAACTCAGCCCTTCACGTTCTCTGGCAAAAATGTCACCCTGTCCAGGAAATGCAGGCTGTCTGCTGTGGCGTACAAGGCAAGCCCACCATGACACCCAGACTTCATGCGTAAAGTGCAGGGCTGCCTGAAAAACAACCCTTAAAAATAAAAACAAAATACCCAGCCTGAGTGGCTAAGCCCTGGGATACAGAGCAGGCTCCACACTATGCTAGTGTAAATATAAAGACCTCGGTGCCTATATATTGCAGTGCCTATATAATGTTGGTTCCTTATAGGTGTGTTTGAGCATAGGGATGACATCTCTTTAAGGTCCTCTATAAATCCAATAGGCAGATTATATCAGCTGGGTATTATTATTCTTTAAATATTTATATTATGGTAGCCCCCAGAAGCCCTGGTCGGGCTCTTTGTGCTAGGAGCTGTACAAACACATACGAAACCACTGTTTCTGCCCTAATGAGTTTACAGTCAAAGAAGTGAAGGGGCGTGTGAGGTTGGAAGGGTAGGCATATACTCAAAAAGATACCATACAAGGATTAGGGAGAGACACAACATTTGGGATTCTTTTTATAAATGGATGAAGTGACATCTGCCCTCCCTTGATCCAGCTGATTTCATAGCAGCACCACAGCAGAGCTGGGTCTGGTGGGGACATGTAAAGGAGGGATGGGTAGCGAGCAGCCTTACAGAGCAGTTCGCAGGACCAGCCTTTAAAAATGCACCAGAAAATATTTTGTTTTACTTGTAAACTGAGCCACCCTGCTATGGAATCTCTGCCTAGCGCACACATGCTTAAATTCCCTGCTCGGTTCTCAGACAGTCCGGTGATAGTGAGATGGAGAAACCGAAGATCCACACATCAGATGGACAAAAGAAAACACACACAGAGGAAGGACGGTCCAGTGTTTAGAGCACTAGTGGGCCATTTCGGAGACCCCGCTTCAATCCCCTGCTTTGCCACTGACTTCCTGTGTGACCGTGGGCAAGTCACATAATCTCTCTGTGCCTCAGTTCTCCAGCTGTACAATGGGGTTAATAGCACTGCCCTCCTGTGGTGCTGGAACAATTTGTACAGTTGGGGAGCTGAGAGCCATTGAACCAAACTATAAACCTTGTATATGGTGGAAACCACTTCAAGCCAGGGGATGCTGCCACACCCCCAGCACCCCGAGTGCCAGCGCCTATGCTGCCCTCCCTCACAGGATAAACACATTAATGGTTGTGAGGTGCCCAGAGAGGGCCCACAGACAGTATCCTGGCAATGTTTCATAGCAGCGCTGGGCATGGCAGTTCCTAAACGCTCATCTAATAATTAATTATCCCCATTCGCCCGTCCCACCTGAGAAACACATTAAAATCAGTTCAGATCTGTCATCAGGTAAAGCACCCTGGTGCCTCTCAGCCTCTTCCAAGAGAACAGCTGCAAGGGCACGCTGGGTAATGATATGCAAATGAGAACATCAAGCAGCCAACTTCTCTGCTAGAATCCCACCAGTCTCAGCAGTGCTGACACAAGGAACTGGTAACCTGGGAACTGAGTTTATTTAGGTCAGGTCTGTAACCTCGGCCCGGGCACATACTCCACCGTGCTAGCTCTCATCAGCTCAGGGAACCAACCTGGTAAATTCCACTTGGCTGCAATCTGCTAAACACGCAGACTGAAGGTAGAATTAGCATTGTCCAAAGAGCCTCAGTTCTCAGGTTGCCAATCCTCCAGGATTGTCCTGGAGTCTCCAGGTATTAACCTTTAATGAAAGATTATGTCATGTGATGAAACCTCCAGGAACACATCCAACCAAAACTGGCAACCTTATCCCTGCTCTGTCGTTCATTTTCTTTTCTTTACTTTTCTCCGTTTTTCACTCCTCCTGCCTCTTCTCTTTACTCCTCATCCTCTTAACGCTATGTGGAAAAACTCCTGGCCCAGCCAAAGGGGAATGACAGTGCCATCAGCGGTACAAGAGATGCATAAAACACTTCTGGGCCCTACTTCCAACAAGCAGCTTGGCTGTTCTGATGGGCAACAACCAGAGGGTCTCCTAGCATCACCTAATCACCACCCAGAGAACAGCTTTAAAAGGGCAGCAGCTTTCATGGAAGATGCCTGGGGCTGGCTCCCCGCCCACAAAGGGCAAAGCTCCCAGCGGATTGGAAACCACTGCTAAGAAGGTCTAGTTGTTGGCCTGGTGGGAATTTCACAGTAAATACAATGGTGTAGGCTCCAACGTGTCTGTTGAACTTCCCCAGGGCCAGACACATGCCGAAGGCCTCAGTGCAGTGAACGGGTCTCTCTCCTCAGCACCAGAACTGCTTCTAGCTCCTTCTGCAAAAGGCCACGCAGGACTGGGACGAGGGACCTTGCATTGTCTCGCCACATGTGAGGATGTGAGTCCTGCAGAGGGCAGATTCTCTGTGGCACAGCGATGGGGAACAGCTCCCGGGACCCTGCCGAGGAACCTGTCTGCAGGGCCCTCGCTGACTATCAGGCGTGTTTGAGTGTGTGTGCGCGGGGGGGTCTCTCTAGAGCTTCTGAGAAGCCTCCTTGGGAAGGAGGGAGCGCCCTTTTTCATAGCACGTGGCCCATTTATACAGTCCCTGGCTCATAAGGGCCCAGTCCTGGGTGGGTGCCGAGAGCCTTCAACTCACAATGAAATCATTGGGAGTTGAGGATGCTCGGCACCTTGCACAAGGCACTCAGTACCCAATAGGATCAGGCCCTTGGATTCTTTACTCGGTGGGGCAGGAACCGTGTCTTCCTGTAGAACGCCAAGTGCACTGATAGTGCTTAGTCAACCATCTCCCATGGTGCTTGGGAGATGGAATGAGCGAAAGACACTTACCCCGGATGTTTCCTAGGTAGAGGCCCTCCACAACCTGAGAAGAGACAAAGAAAGGAGAGATTTCAGAGCGGCCTCAGTGTAAGAATCCTGCTGCTGGGGCAGGTGAATTGCAGGATTATGCAATAATACCGATGATGACATTAAACCTTGTGATCATGTCGTCACTCAGCCTGGCACCAATCCTGTGGCTGGACTTTAAAAAGTGGGTTGGATCATTTCTGACCCCTACTGTCCTTCCCACCTGTGCAATGAAACCTTATGCTTAGGGGAAGACATGTGGTGTCTGTGGTGATCCCCAGTTACAGCTCTGCACAATGAGCCAGGTATCTAAGGGCTAGGGGTGTTTTCTTCAAAAACATCAGGTTCTGGCCTGTGACAGAGACAGGGCACCAAACTACAAGGAACAGCGGGTCTCCCATTTGGATTGAGGGCAGGTTGTGGTGCAGTTAGTCGATGAGTAACACAAAGGATGCTGTGTTGTTACTGTGATTTGCTTAGTCAGTAGTGTGCTCGGTGCTGTACACGACGCAAAGACAAATACACTCCTGGTCCCAAATGGTTTACCAGTCTGACAGATGCTGAGGTTATGGCAGTGGCTGAGGTGTGACAGGGTGTTCACCCCACACTAGCCTGAAAAAGATTGTTGTGGCTCAGAGGGGGTTAAGTTACCTGATAAACCACACCTGAGGGAGAGGACTGAGAATGGAGCCCCCAGCTGAGCAGGAGCAGGGGCCAAGCATGAGGGCAGAAGAAGACTGCAGCGTGGAAACCTGCAGTCACTCTCCCGGCTTAGAGAGGAATGAGGGAGAAACTCAGGGGGAGAGTAGAAGCCCTGGGACACGGGCCCTAAGGCAAGGGTGCACCTATTCAGAAGGGTTGTGGATAAGGAAGCCTGAGAGAGACAGAGTAGGAAGCAGTCCAGGGAAACAGCAGCAAGGTTTGGGACGGAGCAGACCCTGGCTGCTGATTGTAAGGTCCGTAGGCTGGAACCCTGAGTAGTGGGCAGGCCCGGATTCCCCTCTAGCCACAAATGAAGTGGCCTAGCCTTGAACTGGAGGACTGCCAGGAACGATACCCGGACAGCCAGTCTGGTGAGACTTTGAAACCCAGGAAAGGGAACGCTAGAATGACCTGGCCCAGTTCCGAAGAGGAAGCATCCCGAGTCTCAAAGGGGAAGCACCCCAACTCCTGGAGCGTGAGCGGGACTCAGTGCAAATGAGACATGGAAGGAGGCGTCAGAGACGGAGCTATTCCCCAGACACAGCCACAAGGAGGCGCCCCAGCCATGAGTAGTGAACCCCCTGACACAGGTAGGAGAGAGGAGGGAATAACTGACTTTTTCTTGTTTGTTTCATTCTCTCCTTTCCCAGCACATGCTTCCTTCTCTCTCGAGCCCTGATCCAGCAAACACGCATGTGCTTAGCTGGAAGCCTGAGATTTGTCCCATGGCATGAATTCAATGGGAATGATCACAGGCTTCATGTTAAGCACATGCATACGTGTTTGTAGGATCAGGACCTGGGGTTGCAAACCCTTTGGAAAAATTATAAGCTATGTGTACAATTAAAAACTATCTTAATTAATAAGCAAACATTTCAAAGACCCTGGGTGTCTTGCCCAAATCCCAAGGGAATGCAGAAATGTAGAGTTCAGTCAAACTCAAGCCTTTGACGTTAACACATTTAGTTTGCTGGCTTACATTTATACACATAGAATCATAAGACTGGAAGGGACGTCGAGAAGTCATCTAGTCCAGTCCCCTGCACTCCTGGCAGGACTAAGTATTACCTAGACCATCCCTGACAGGTGTTTGTCTAACCTACTCTTAAAAATCTCCAGTGATGGAGATTCACAACCTCTGTGGGCAATTTATATATCCTGACAGGTAGGAAGTTTTTCTTAATGTCCAACCGAAACCGCCCTTGCTGCAATTTAAGCCCATTACTTCTTGTTCTATCCTCAGAGGTTAAGGAGAGTATTTTTTCTCCCTCTTCCTTGTAATAACTTTGTATGTAATTGAAAACTGTTATGTCCCCTCTCTGTCTTCTCTTCTCCCGACTAAACAAACCCAATTTTTTCAGTCTTCCCTCATAAGTCATGTTTTCTAGACCTTTAATCATTTCTGTTGCTCTTCTCTGGACTTTCTCCAATTTGTCCACATCTTTCCTGAAATGTGGCGCCCAGAACTGGACACAATACTCCAGCTGAGGCCTAATCAGCATGGAGTAGAGCGGAAGAATTACTTCTCGGCTCTTGCTTACAACTCTCCTGCTAATGCATCCCAGAATGATGTTTGCCTTTTTTGCAACATGGGTGGTTCAGGAACCCAAATGTTAGTGCTGGTCAATACCCCTGGAGCTGGACAGTCTCTGTTTATCCCCAGAGCAGGTCCCTTATGGGCTGTGGCAGGACCAGCTCACCCCCATGTTACCAAGTCAATGCGTCTCCACCTTTACAGGGTGAGTCCAGTTCAATGGGTGAGACAGGAGTTCAATCTCCATGGCCCAATCAGCCCTTGGCCTCCCCACTGAGGCTGCCAATGAGGGGGCCGGCTGAGAAGGTGGCGTTATGAGGACACCTGAGCACCAGGAACTGGTCTGAGAATCTCAGCTCACTTCCCCCAGGTGATCCAGTCACACCTTCAGTCATCAACAACCCCGTGAGCTGCAGCAAAAGCGAAAGTTTCCTGTATCCCCATGTCCCGGGCTGCCCACTCTCCTAACTTCCAGTATGTTAACCATCCGACGCCGCTGGAAGAGGCACCCAGCTCATCCAACCAGCCAGTGACTCCAATGGGGAATGCGGCCCAAATGCCAAACCAGATCACCCGACCCGCTGCCGAGTTCCACACGCACGTCAAGTTGCATGGCAACCGAAACACAAGCAGCACCTGCCGTGACCTTTCAAGAGACTCGGCTTGCCTTTAAATGATGATGAGCCAGGGCTGTGCCAAGAGACGCTGGGACTTTGTTTTGTGTTTCTATAGCAACAACCTCTTGCAAACAGTTTTAAAGGATGGCTCTGGGGATGCATCCAGGGCTGGGAAGAGATGGAAACGCCTGGGCTATTTTTAATACTTTCCAATGGGGATATTTCAGCCAGCTTATTTTGTCTTTGGTGCTCTCCTGTTGGTTCCAAAGAAGAGAGGAGATCGCTACGACGATTTACATAGCGTTGTAAACCTTCCATGGCACTTTAGAGAGCTGGGACAAACAATCGGGTCCCTGGGACCCTGGCAAGGTTGCTTCGCACCATTCCAGCATCACAAAGCACTCTTCAAGCTGGGTCAACAGGCTGCAAGAGGATTCTCCTGGGGGCCGTTGCAGCCAGGTAGGAATTTAGGGCAGCTCTGGACCCCATCAGCCTCGGGACCAGGAGTGCACAAAGCCACCATTGCCCATACCTTTCTTTGGCTGTGCTGAGCGGCCCGCTGCCGCTAGCACTCAGGTAGTGGGCGAGTGGAGGGATCTGTCAGAAGTGGTAGACAGATGGGTAGGATCCAGCCCACAGTCCCTGCCCAAGGAGCGGGCAGTCTGAATTAGCCAAGCAGAGACCATGGTAACGGACGGAGAGAGCCATGTACATTCAGGTGGCTGCAGTTAGAGTCTGAGGCAGGAAGAGCAGAGAGCCCATGAGCAGCAGCCCGTGGCAGACAGGAAGGTAAATGGAGCAGCTTTTAAGAGAGGTACTGCAGTAGAAGAGCGTGGCCTCCTGGTGCACTGGACAGGGGAGGCTCCTCCAGGTTTGGGGAGCAGCGTGAAAACCCCAGAGGTGGGAATGGCAGGAGGAGAGTGCACCGTGCTCAGGGCAGGAGACGGGACGCAATGGGAGATGGGACAGAAACAGCTCAGTTACTTAGTTGAGCTCTGCTCCTCTAGCATATCATTAGAAAGGCAAAGGCCAGAGGAGCAGTTACCAAGGGTCAGATGGCCCCGAGGATTGGGGCTGGCCAACAGGGCCTACGGTTTATGATCAATGACTGGCCCTGGCTAGGCTCTGTCTGGGAATGATTCTGGCTATGCAGTGGCTTTAGCTCTCATGACATCAGAGGACTGAACTCTTTGCCCTTCTAAGGAGCTAAGAGAGAGGAGGGAGGAAAAGAAACCAGGCACTTTGTCTTCAAGCACCCTGTTGCTCCTGGTAGAACAGCCGAGCCGGCAGTGTCATCATGACTGATCGCTCCATACAGCCAGCTGGAGGACCTTGCGAGGACATCACTACCGTCCAGAATGGATCTCTGCCTCAAGGTCACGCTCTACAAAGAGGCAACTGGAAAAGCCTCACTCTGCTGGGACCTGGCTGAGCCCACAATCAGAGAGATGAGGCAGCTAAGAGGAATTCTGGGGCTGGCAGCTTTGAGTCCCTAACTACAGGCAGCATCTGGCACAGGATGAAACAAACCTGCAGCAGGTGAGAGTCCCCATCCAGCATGAAAACTCCAAGTGCTGGAAAGCAGGGGGCTGGTAGTCATGGCAAAGCTGTATATCTCCTCGGCAACATGGAGCAATGCACAGCTGGGCATCTTCCTGGGGTTGCTGAGAAACACACTGCCTGCCACTTAGCTGGGAACTCATCTTGTGGGACACCATTTGATGGCTGTTCAGCCCCACCTCTCGCTGGGGTGCAGGGCACCCTACCTCCTGCCCAGCTGGGCATCTCTCTCTGCACAGTAAATAAGTTGCTAGCCCTCGTGGCTGCAGAGAAAGACAGGAAGCCAAAGAACCTGAAAGGCTCAAAAGGCAGAAGGCAAATGAAAATGAACCAACTTTTATTTTATTTTTTAAAGAAACACCTCATGTTGTAAGCCAATCATCATGATTTGGGGGAGGGGCTGGACTCATGATTTTTGAACATTTGGGTCTGGCAATACTGGTTCCCTTTCCCTGTCTCAGATCATTGTCCTGCTGCAGCCCCTCCTCAAACACCCAGAATGCCCTGTAAGCTCTTGCTTTGATTCCTGTCACCCCACCCCCCTTTGAAGCACCATGAAAGCTGGACCCTGCTTTGATGTACGGTGGGAACAGGGCCACGAGCACATCTGAGGAAGAGGGGCTGGAGGCAGGATTGTAGTATGGAAATAGGGAGTTAGTGTTTGCAGAGTCCTTTAACATCATATGTACTATGAAAGGCTGAAAATTTTCAAATTGTTTATTTTGTGAAAATTTTTTCGTCTTTTTTCTACCAGTTCTAGTGCAAATTATTGTAATGAACTTTCTAGTATGTATGTGCACCACTGCCATCTACTGAATGAAATCAGAACAGTGCAACTGTGCGTCATTGGCCCCATACTGCTAATAACTAACAGAGATTCTCCTTCAGTTAAGATGGCAGGAGTCTGCTACTCCTGCTTTTGGAGTAGGAGAATCTGATTTGTAGCCACACTGCTGATTTCCCAACTGATCATGGCACAATACACAATGTGGTCATCACGTTCCTTAGGAAGCACAGGTTTGTACCTGCATTAGGGCTCCTGGCATCCAAATGACAAGACATTCTATGCATAGAAATGTCACACCAGCACATTTCGTGGAAGTGGACTCTAAGTCCAGACCTGCTCTGTCATTCAGTCTGGTTTCTGCTAAATCAGAGAAGTTTGCAGTTTGTGTGATGCAAAGATTAACTTATCAGAAAAGCGCACAGTCAAACCCCCTACAGTGTCTCCCTGATTTATAAACATTTAAAATGTCATAGAGCTGCTTAAATTATTTAAATCTACCCTCTGTGCTTCTACAAATTATCACTAAAAACTCCTGATCTCTCATACAGAAGCTTGGATACTAAAATTAAAGTGTCAGTAAATAATCATTCCACTGGCAACTCAGTGTATTTGTTTTCTGTCCTGTAGAGAGGCCAAGATCTCTCCCTGAGGCTGCTGCAACATGAGTCATCTCACTTGTTCAGCTGCTCCCTCCTCCGGCTATGGACACAAAGGGGGGTGCCATGCTCTCTCCTTTTCATCTTCTGGCTTAGTCACTGCTGCAGAGCTAATACCTGCCCCTGGAAACATATCCCTTCCCCAGAGATTCGCCCTGCAACATACCTGTTACCTACACCTCAATCCGCTACACCTCAATGCCTTCTTTTGAAAACAGTTCAGATGTATTTTTTACTTAGGACTTCTGAAGTTATTGTAACAATAACAGACAAAGTACAGCTATATTATCTCCATAAAAGTCCAATAATTATGTATAATAAACCCAGTCAGCAGTAGGTAAGGCCTCGACACACCTTAGGGTAGAAAAAAATATCTCACAAAAGAGGGGGAAAAATAATTCCTAATAATTAATCCCACTTTGAACCTGCAGGATCTAACAACACAAGATTTAACAGTGGAATAGGTCCCCAAAATGTGTAAAAATGTGTATTATTTGATTCTGATGGCTGTATGGAGTTACTGAGCTCTCAAGAGAGTAGTAGAGGACTTGAAAATGGCTCTGAATTAGAAATCGGAGTTCTGTATTAGTGTTGATGCCCTATGGATAACATACCTACTCTCCTCTCTGGGAGATAAGAGTGCTGTTAGCAGAGCACTGAATCTGCCAGGGTAGCAAGTCCCCAAATACTCAGCACTGATCTTCCCCAAAGTTTGGGAGTTTTCAGTTCTGAGGTTTGGATTTGGAGCCATAAGACATAAGCCCCAATCCTAAAAGGGTGCCCCCTGCAGAGCTCTTATTGCAGGACCAGGGCCACAGTTTGTCCGATGAGTGACAATTTTGAGATCCAGGCTGTTTTTGGAGAAGTTCTCATAAAACAACGCCCCAGCCTTTCTTGCAGGGATGCCAGCCATCCTGTTGTGAAACTGGTGTTATACCACGATGCAGCAGCATGAGGACAGGGTGGCGAGAGTCTGTGCTGATCCGGTGTCTCTATTTTAGTTCCAGGATCTAATTTTAAATTAGATAAGTCATGCCTCTCCCAGTTATTTAGGGACATGAACAGTAATCAATCCTTCCACTGCCTGCACTAGAGTAACAAACACCCCATAAAAATCTACTTTCTCTCCCAATGAATCATATCCAGGTGAGAGCAACATACCAAAAATATATATAACTGGCTAAAAAGTGGGAAAAAATACAACCTCACTCCCTCTCACATGGGCACAATAGTGAATTAGGGTTTAATAGGCTAACTGGATTGGTGAGCACTGGCTCTAGTGATGCTAATGGTGTGGAGTTCTTATTACCCCAGGAACAAGAAATGAGGGTCCAGACCCAGTCTAACTTTTAACATTTTTTCCTAATGGTTTTATTATTCCCTTCCAGGAAATGATGTATTTGTATTGTGGTAACACCTAGGAGCTCCAGTCCTGGATCAGGACTCCATTCTGCAAGGTGCTGAACAAACACAGAGAAAAAAGACAGTCCTTACCCCAAGGAGCTACTGTCTACGTATAAGCAACCCAAAGATCCTTGCTTGTTTTAAAAATGATAGTCTTTAAAATCTCTCTTCTTTTCCCAGGGAAAACTACAGTAAGCCTCTAAGCTGTAAGAATCATACAGGGCATAGAAGGGGAAGACTTATCAGATCACATTTAGGGCATCCCCTCTTTCCTACTGGCCAGTGCAGCAGACTGGACAGGAGTAAAAGGTTCTTCATAAGCATCAGGGTTACTGCCTCAAATGTAACAGCTGCAGTGTTGAGGTGCTTGTACCTTGCTCATTCCAGACCCCATGACAGCTCTTTCCCAAGGCAAAGGGTGCAGGTTTCTTCTCAGTAACCAAGACTCTCTGCAAACAAACAAATCAGGACAGTGAGATCTGCCTCCTCCAAAAGAACAAACCAAAGCTGTGTGTGCAGCTGCCAAGAGGCGAGAGTGGGACGCATGCACTGGGGGGAGTTTACAGAGCCCTAGCAAATTCAGCTCACCTACCAGCTGCAGCAGCTCTGCCTAGGTCTCAGCGGGACGAGGGAGCACTGAGCACTACAGACAGTGCAGGGCAGAGTTGGACGAAGGAAGGTTCCCAGGATGTGTGTGGCTCAGGTTTCTCTTCCGGATTCCCTGTCCCTCTGGGGATTCTCGCATGCACACCGGCTCTGAGGAAGCTTTTGGAGTTAATCATTCACTCATCTCCATGCAGTACTGTGCCCTTCCCCTCTCCTTTGCCAGTCCAGTCCTGGATCTCACCGCAGCAGCTGCAGCTGCAAAGGAAGGTGCTCAAAAACTCTGTGGTGGTGAAGAAATGTAGCACAGGAAGAGGATTTAAATATTTTAGTGAGACACTGTCTGTGCTAGTGCAGGCCAAAGCAGCAGCAAGCAATCCCTATGCTGATGCAGATTCCCAGGGCATTCAGCAGGACACCTACCCACATGCAGTTGGCTATTATCCCCACGGCTGCTCCTTTCACCTGACAGTTTAAGTCTCCCTCCCTTCCCCCACTACTTTCCCTTCACCATCTGCTCCAGGCATCTCTGTTCACTGCTCTCCCAGGTGCTTAATGGCACAGCTGAGCTCACCTGGTGGGCAACGTTCTGCTAAAGTGCTCTCTGGACTAGAACGCCTACAGAACCAATTCATCTCTCTCCTTTTTTAGGGCCAGATTCTATTCTCACATAAGCTATACTCAGACAAATCTCTACTGCTACAATGATCAACACCCCTTTCAAGATCCCTGGCTCCTACACATGCCTATCACAACATGTGGTGTAGGCTCTCGAATGAACTCGCATAGGAAAATGATAGAAGATAAAAACACCACAACACCCGGGTGAACACTTTTCACAAAGCAATCACTCTATCTGACCTATCAGTCCAAATCCTCAAAGGAAACCTGCACCTCCTCTTCAAAAGATGAGCCTGGGAGCTTACATTCTTAACTTTGCTCAACACTACAAATCATGGACTGAAGTGAGACACTGGTTTTATGGCTGATTGTTGTAATCAGGGTTATAACTAGAGAATTAACCCCTAATGCTGAGTTACGCCCCCCTCCCCCCTTTCCTTTCCACCCTATGACTGGAGGGGTAAGGGGCCACTTCACCTTGAAATATGTTAACTGCTGCTAAACAATCTGTTCCACCTTCTATTTCCCAGACCTGAAGAGCTCTGTGTGAGCTCCAAAGCATGTCTCTCTTGGTGGAGCTACTCCAGATTTACAGAGAGATACAGTCAGAATTTGGCCCATGGTATTTAAATGATTTTGTTTGTTTTGCAATGGGGGGAGAAGATGTTCAAGTAATTGAGCACGTATTGGGGGTGAGGGGGGGAAAGTGGGTGTTAGATCAATCAACCTGTCCGTGGAGGCCGAAACAAACTCTCTTCTGAAGAGGCGCAACATTACTTTTCAGTTTGAAAGAGTCAGTAGCACACATCAGAGGCCCTTAGCACTAAGAAAAACAAAACAGCAGCAATCCAGCATAGTAGTTAAAACCTGGCAATCAAATATCTACACTCCAGCACGGGATGGAATGTCTGCATTACCCCCTAAATCAGGGGTCAGCAACATTTGGCACGCGGCTCGCCAGGGTAAGCACCCTGGCGGGCCGGGCCAGTTTATTTACCTGCTGATGCGGCAGGTTCGGCTGATCACGGCCGGTTTGCCGTCCCGGGCTAATGGGGGTGGCAGGAAGCTGCGGCCAGCACATTCCTCGCCCGCGCCGCTTCCCGCCACCCCATTGGCCCCGGACGGCGAACCGTGGCCAGTAGGGGCCGTGATCAGCCAAACCTGCTGCATCAGCAGGTAAATAAACTGGCCCGGCCCGCCAGGGTGCTTACCCTGGCGAGCCGCATGCCAAACGTTGCTGACCCTTGCCCTAAATCATCATCTTCCAAACCAGTTGGATTCTTTGGAAACAATAAAATGGTAGAGACCTAATTCTAATTCCCAAAACAGATGGGAGGAGAAAAAAAAAGTACTGAATTGACATGACCCACAAAAGGTTCACAGGATACTGACTGGTGCTTTGAATTTCACAGTCATCATTCTCTTCCAAGCTTAGAGTCAGGAGCAACAGAATTTTGCTGCCAGGTTTACCACTGCAAAACTGACCATACCACACTCACCTCTGTGATAGACATTCCAATAGTGGCAGCCCAGTTTACATAGGAGACATTTCAAAACGCCCAAAGGTGAGTTTGGTACACAACTTCCCTTGAAAGTCAATGGGAGATGGGCATCTGCCTGCCTTTGAAAATCTCCTCCTAATTGTTATATTAAATGCATGTTGAAAGGTTCATTTCCTGAAACGAAGATTGATCACTTGACCTCTGGTAGGGTAGGCATTAGTAGGCAAGGAAGGGACCAGAAATTATTTGATGTATAGCTTTTTCTCTGACCATCCTCACCCCAGCATAGGAATGCCAAACTTGTGACTGGCTTTAGAATTAGGACACCCTCCGGTGAAGGGGAAGCACGGTCTCCTAGTTTGCAGACAGGGAAAGTGACAAAGGAAGTTAAAAATAACACTTAAACCCCCACTCAAGTGTGGTACCCAAAAATTAATGTGCACAAACTGAGACCACTTGTAAATATTTTGGCCTAAAGCCTTGCCCACAGAAATTTTATGGCACAGGTCACTGTTAAGTGTCTCCCTAGGGAAAAATCCAGCAGCTACAGGATGTAGAAAGTGATCCCAGAGGTGGCTCACTCCACAATGCCACCAGTACTGATCAAATATCGTGATGTGTTATGGGGCACTTCCCCCTGCCCAGCTGAATGCACTGTTTTTACACCTAAATTACTTCACATGTTATGCCATTGCTGCAAGAGAAAGGGTGTGACGTTGGAATGCATTCAGACCAAGTTTAGGTAAATACAAAGGGATTTTAGATAAACAGCTCATTCCTATTGGATAAGGTATTACTCATTTCTGTAAACTTTAGTGTTGCTGACGTTCTTCCAGAGATGAAGAAGTGATCCATTTACGTGGTCACCCTCTAGGATGAGAGGCTGACTAAGTATTAAATGTGTATATTGAAATATAGTCATCGCCACATCTTGGATATTTCTCTTCTCCCTCAATACGTTTTGTTAATTTGCATTAAAAAAACAACAACAACAAAAACCACCAATAGTCCAGGCCCAAGCACAGATGAGCTAATGGCCTCTCCTTATCCCACTTTATAATAAATTTCCCCTGCCCTCCAAAAATGACAGTACAAGTGTGGAACTGACCATGGGTCAGAATGACAATGGAGGTCAGAAGCTAGACAGTGAAAATTCTCAGCCAAGTTTCCTTAAAAAAAGGTGGGGGAGGCAAATGGAGTTAGATTGAAATCTGTCAAGCTACTGTGTTCTGCATAGTGAAATTCTATCTGTGGGATGAAGCTAGCTTCCAGGAAAGCTGCTGTGATCTGCTTGTACTGAATGCAGTTTAGATCTTTATGTAGCCATACTGATTTCTGCCTGTGCAACAGAAACACTTAGATATATTTTCTTCAGACTGTTTCTGTTAAACCCTTGCAACAAGAATTCCAAATGCTTTGTGCTAATGAAAGATAAATCACCACTTAATAGTGGGACTTCCAGGGCCAGTGGCTTAGATAAAATCACTTAGTACACAGCAGCATGAAACTTCACTATTTCAGTAAAATAAGTGAGGATGAGGTCATGTACTGGAGCTTTTTAACCTGCATTTTTAATTTTTGTGTTATTCTCTATAAAATAAGACCCCCTAACTTAAAAATAACTGGCAACACAGGTGTATCATTCCCCTTTACTGAACCCATAATGCTGTATCATCAACCCATGACAATACAGTAATACTTAGACTTCGCCCCTTAGCAAATTGTACTAATCATTACAGCCTGCACAACTGAAAGCATTTAAGATCAATACAAGAAACTTTCAAGTAAACCAGACATTTATTAGCATTTATATTTAAATGGAGTTTGTTCCAGTACATAAGCAGGGAGGTCACATGTAGGTAATGGAATCATTTCAAATTCAAGTGAACAGCAGGTCCAGTAATCCCAGGAGTGATTTTACTTCTTCCATTCGTTCTTGTCGTAGTCCCATTTGGCTGAGAAGCCCTCGATTGGGTTAACTCTCATATCCAGCATTCTCTTGGTCTGCATAGCCACCCATTCCTCAGAGAGGGTGTGAGGAACAGGACCATAAACTGCAATTCAAAATTCAGTTGGGATTTTATTGTCACACAATGACATTCAATGCCATCTATTTGATCTCATGAAAAATGCACTTTTATCAACTCAAAGCTGATAATGCACATTAAAAGACCCATCCAGTGAATAAGTCCCATAAAATCTATTTAGTTTCCTGCATGAATTCTAAATGTCCAGTTACGGATTTGTTGCTTGGCGAGGATGCTGTAAGAAAGGGCAGCCTTCTCCCATACCTCACCTCGTTAGCAGGGAGATGCAAGAGGAGTCCTGCCAACTCACTGTTGCAGGTGGTTCAGTTAGCCACTCATAACCTCCATCACAGAGAGCAGTTAACTTTGGGAGAAAGGATCTGAGCTGGGCAGTTCTGAGCGTTAGAGGAACGCTAGGAGCAGCCAAGCATGTTGAGAAGGCTTGGACTGGAGTCTGTTATACGACTCTTCACTTTCTTGTAAATAAAGCTAGACTCTCAGAAGGGGGTGAGTTTTGATTCTATAGTGTGGGGACTGTTTTGAAGGAGGAAGGGAAAGCTGTGTGATCACTGGTACATGAATATGGTTTCTCCAAGCACATCTGATTAAGATTCCGGGATGGTTAAGCTATTTACCTGCTTAAAGCCAATAGGAAAGAACCTTGTAGAAACCAGTATGGCTTAAGGTTTCAGCATTTCCTAAATCACAGTGTCTATCAGCATCATGCAAGATTTGGAGTTCTAAGCACAGTTTATAGTAGGAAAACTTTTTTTTTTAATTGAAAATAGATGAGCTAGTTTGTAAGATTAAAGAACACGTTTACTTACCATACAGTCTCTGCCAAAGGACAATAAAGGCAGTGAGGCCGAAGAAGAAGAGCATACCACCAATAACAGTCTTCCACTCGTTTGATCCCCTATTCATTTCAGCAAAGGTCTCACAGAATTTGATACGATACACTGAAAAGGAGAAAGCATCAATCTTTTTTACTCCATTATTTGTAAGCGACACGAAAGACTTCTCCCCTGAGTTTTAACAACTAGCACATAGCTCCTGAGGCTGAACATACATCTTCCAGAAACTACAGTACATTTGTTGGAGTCTATTAGGTTTTTGGAATATTTTTTAATCATTTATTTTCCTCCACAAGTTTACAGATAGTGGAACCCAACTGTGCCACATCTATTTTAATCCCCCTTTTCAAACAGTTTATTGAACGGTATGAATCACTCAGCTTGGCAAAGAAGTGGCTGAAATCCTTGTGCATGAGGACTGGGGGGGTGGGGAATACATATAGAGAGGATACTAATTTGTAGAGCAGATCTAAATTGCACAGAAGTTGTAATAGCTTTTCAGTTCGATACCATCTTCCACAGAAAGATCTCATGGCACTCTACAAACGTTAAGCTTCATCACACCTGAGTTAAGACACTATGTTTAGCCTCACTTGTAGATGGGAAAAGTCAAGGCACTAGAGTGATTGTATGATCTTGCCCAAGGTCACAAAGTGAGTGACAGAATCAGGAATAAAATCCAAATCTCCTGACTCCCTGCATGGTTCTTTTGTTTTAATAAGAATTGTCTCGTAGCTAATCTGGGGGCTGAATTGCATTTGAAGTTTTTTAAAAGGCTATTTCTACTCTGCTAAAGAGTCTTAGTTTCGTCCGTATTTAAGGTATCTTGAAAAAAATATTTAAAGTGCTTATTGCATATGTAGAGAAGCTTCAGAAAGACAAACATATTACACCTTACAATGTTGAAGTGACACAAGACTCATACCACTGGCAAAGAGGATATGACAGTACACATTGTACATAGATCCCAAGCTGTAGGGAACCCTCACAAGATACCTCAACACAGACTGGTATAAAGATACAGTTTCACCTGTAACTCTAGATGCCTGCGTGTCTAAGTCTGAGCTTTAGCCAATAATGTTAAGGTTTAATACTTTATTAATCACAGACTAAAAGTATGCAAATATTTCAGTTCTGTGCAGTATACTTTGCAATTAATTGCAGCTGCTGTTAGCAACAAGCAAAAACAAATGATATTTCCAGCCGTTTCCCCATCATAGAATAAAGAATCATATAATGTAATTCAGCTTTTTTAATGACATAAGCAGGGGAGTTGAGCGGTGTTAATGTTCTCCACTACCCAGTGTGAAACCTGGGTTTCACCAGCTTCCCTCTCCTTCAGCCAGCAACTTAAGTCTGTGGGAGTTAAGAAGTGCCTTTGACCGCTGAGCGGTCACCCCTCCACCTGAAGGATTCGGACACACGGATGGTAGCTGCAAAATGGGTGTAAAGTAGAAGGGGGGAGGAAGCAGAAGCTTCTAAAGCTCTAAGGAGAGCAAGAGGATTCTCAGAAAGCCAGAGTAAGCAGTAGGGCAACATGCACCGCTTGATGTCCTTGACTATAGCATACAGCCTAAGCTCATTGCAGCTTAAGTTGGGAATCACAAATGAGCAGTTATTTCGGAGCTCTTAAGAACATCTATCAGTTGGCTAAAGTAGTTGAGACACCCCGAAGTGAAGGAGAGAACTTGCAGGGTGATTCTGAAGTAACCCCAAGACACTGCATCTACACCACTATTTGCTAACAGAGTTACCTCTATACAAACTCTACCATGGGGCCTTTATCAATGAGTTTAGGGATCAATGTGTACCACAGGGGGTTAAAAAAGGCAAGCCTTTGAGACAATTAGGATTCAGACTGCTACCGCAGATGACGGATACTGCGATCAGATTTTTTTTTTTTGGGGGGGGGGGGGGGGGGGGG
>NC_048310.1:8017539-8044545 GCF_013100865.1 Trachemys scripta elegans | reverse complement strand
CGGGGGGGCGGAGGCAGTGAGGGAGGAGGGGGGGTGGGAGGGGAGGGTGGTAAGTCGGGGGGGTGGGGGTTGGGCGGGGGGGGGGAGTGTTGGGGGGGTGGGGGGGTGGGGGGGGGGGGGGGGGGGAGCTTGTGCATACAGAAGAGTTCCAATAACTTTAATGGGGCTCCAAACTGACCCAAGAGTCTCTACCCACACAGATCCATTTGCAGGATGAGGGCTTAAGACTAGAAAGTTGGAGGTTTCCTTCTTTGTTCATCTGTTTCCTGAGAGATATCCATCAATACTGTATGCACAACAGACCAGATTACATCATCCTCGGCAGTAGGGTTGTATTTTATTTTTCAGTGCCCTGAGTACCTACATCCAACCTTCTCATCAATGGAGAGGGCACTCCATGATGCCTTTTCCTTTTCTTTCAGGGCTTTCTGCTCAGCAGAGAGATTCCTTACGTATTCCAGTTGAGGCAGGGGAATGTCACGACGATCAATGTAATTTGGAAGACTGAAGTCTTCCACTTTCGCAACACCTGCTTAAGAGATAAGAGAGAGTCAAATGCACATATGTACAGAAGCCAAAAGTACCAGGAGAGCATACCTGAACTTCTAAGGTTAAAAAAAAGCCAAGTAAGAAGTTTTAAAGGGGGGAAAATGCTTCAGTCTGATTTTTTTAAACTACTATTGTTATAAGAAACACCTAAGATTACTATAATTTAAAGATTAAAAGAGTAATTCTTTATCCAATTTGTGTACTGTGTGTGTGTGTGTATCACAGCATCAAAGGAGAGATTTATTTATTTTTTAAATACCCATTAGTAAACATTTTCAGACTACAAAAATTGGCAAAGGGTCTCAGAGGAACTTGTAATACCTGAAACTAATGTCAACTATTTTTTCCCTCCCAAAATGTACTCTATTTAAAGTTGACAATCTTCCTTTAAATACTTAGAAAGCCCTCAAGTTTTATTTTCCTACACAATTTCATGCAATTACCCTGTCTAGGTTCTATTAATCCAATATCCTTCTAGGGCTATTGTAGTTCTGTGATGCCATCTACTGGTGATGGCACAGATCATCAACTAAACTTTCTTGCTACTGGACAAGTAAAGCCTGGTCTACATTAGCAAATTAGGTCACTTTAGATGTGTCAGGGGTGTGAAAAATCCACATCCCTGAGTGGCGTTGCTAAGATAATAAATATAAAATAATAATATGTGGAGATTTATCGGTCTCACAGAACTGGAAGGGACCCTGAAAGGTCATCGAGTCCAGCCCCCTGCCTTCACTAGCAGGACCAAGTACTGATTTTGCCACAGATCCTTAAGTGGCTTCCTCAAGGACTGAACTCACAACCCCGGGTTTAGCAGGCCAATGCTGAGCAATCCATCCCCCAGGCCGATTTAAATCCCTGTGTAGACTGCGCTAGGTTGACAGAAGAATTCAAGTGCAGCTGTGCTGATGTAGTTTTTTAGGGATTGTCTACACTGGCACTTTACAGTGCTGCAACTTTCTCACTCAGGGGTGTGAAAAAACACCCCCCTGAGCACAGCAAGTTTCACCGCTGTAAAGTGCCAGCGTAGACAGTGCACCAGCCCTGGGAGCCTAGCTATGCCCCTCGTAGCCTCTCCCAGCGCTCTGCCACAACTACACAAGCCACGTTAAAGCACTGCTGCGAGAGCACTTTAACGCTGCCAGTGTAGACAAGTCCTTAGTGTAGATACACACTGATTTAGAGTTTGTCACCATTCCTTGATTGGGTTTTTGCTGCCTTGCTTTCACAGTTACTGCTTGATATTTGCATAATATCCCATCATCTCCAAACACACTTAAGTTTGAAATGCCCAGCCTGCGCTGGGTCAATAAATAATATCCTTAAAGTACCAAATTACAAAAAAGATTCCCAAATAACGGTGTGCTGCCAACAAATCGTATTTGGCTCTCACAGAAATTGCTGTTATAGCAGAGCTAGGTCTGTGTTCAGAACAATTACAGATCTCAGTGTACTTTTATCTCAAGTCAGAAAAATTTAATATTGCTCAGCATATAAGAACATGGATAGAGGATAAATTGCATTTTTAATGGCCATAATTACAAAAATTCTTTAAATGCAATTTTGTGATCCTCTTGTGAAGTGTTTCCAAACACTTTTTATTTAAAAAAAAAAAAAAAAAAAAAACACACAGCTTCTTCTGTTAAGAAGACTTTCCAATCTTTGCTATTTGTACCAGTGATTAGCTTGGGCTTCATAAACGCTTGTTTTTACAAAATTTAAAGCTGCTCATAATGGGTGATTTAAGAAGAGGCACATAAAAGGTTAAGTTACTTCTGCAGTCATATTTAAAATTAAACAAATTACCTACCATGTCCTCTCAAGCAGATGGAGGTGGAAATGGCACGCTTGCCAATTAGGCTAAATGCCCTAGAAGCCAACATTTCTAAGGGGAGAAAAGATAGAAAATTACCAGTTAAAAGATGTCAGATTCACAGATACAATTGGAAGAATGCTGTCCTCCATCTACTAGATTATAACAAAGCAATTGAAGACCGATGTGGTTTTTTCCAGGCTTCTTCTCCTAAGGAATCACATAATTGCCAAAACCCCCTCAACTCTTTCATGACCTTTCAACAAACCAGGGCTCATGGGCAGACAGGGTGATAAGAAGGAAAGAGATTTCAGATGCAATCTTGGAAGGGGAAGTTACAAATAATTAAGAATATTATTTCAATAGTTGTGAAATATACCCTACCCCTTTGTGCATGGAGTCATTAAGAGACCTACTAGCAACAGAAAAATTAGATGTTGATTGACAATGGAACAAGCATCAAAAAAGGAATAATGCCAATGGTCACCATGAAGATGAGTATTTAATATATTTTGCCCGTGTTACTAAAATCACTTAAAAATAATTAAAAAATTCTTTCAGCTTTAGTAACTTTATTTTTCTCTCTACTTTTCATTCCTCAGCTTAACTAATGAAACTAGATCAGTTAGTTTCAACCTTGTTTACAAAGGTTTTTGCACTACCACTTTGCACTACCAAGATGCTGCTGTTTTGGGGGTTTCAATTCTGCAGGCAAATAACATTTTGAGGAGAATGTGAGGAAGACATCTTGACAAATCAATAAGATACATTTAGAAAAATCCTAGACATCTTATTCAGTGCTTCCCAATGAATCCTAAATACTGTATAGTTAAAGGCATTGGTTCAGGCCAGATTTCTCAACCTCTTCATGAGGTGAGTCCTTATTAAAAGTTTTCATGACCCCCTTACATTTACTATAAGAGAGTAAACAAAATATTATAATATGCCTATATCATCTGTGTGTGTTACAAGAGGCTGACAGAATATGTGACCTTGAAAGGTAAGGGTGTATGGGGAAGTGGAAGGGCTAGCCTGTCTTTGAATTATTGTTAATTCAATAATGGGGGGGGGGTCCACAATCCACTGATTGAGAAACACTGAACTAGGACTAAATTAAAGATGGATTCTATGTCTGACTATGACTCAGACTACGACTTTAGTAAGATACAACCTCTGTGTTTGTACCCTACCCAACAGAAGCATCCCAAACAAAAATTAATTCATGTTTCCAAAATGTTGGGATACTACAGTAACGGGAGCACGGAGAAGGCAATAAATTAGGACGACCTCTCCTGTCTAGCAGGAAGCTCTCTGGAGCAGGGACTGTGTGTATTTTATCAGAGGGGTAGCCGTGTTAGTCTGAATCTGTAAAAAGCAACAGAGGGTCCTGTGGCACCTTTGAGACTAACAGAAGTACTGGGAGCATAAGCTTTCGTGGGTCAGAACCTCACTTCTTCAGATGCAAGTAATGGAAATCTCCAGAGGCAGGTATATATCAGTGTGGAGATAACGAGTTTAGTTCAATCAAGGAGGGTGAGGTGCTCTGCTAGCAGTTGAGGTGTGAACACCAAGGGAGGAGAAACTGTTTCTGTAGTTGGATAGCCATTCACAGTCTGTTTAATCCTGATCTGATGGTGTCAAATTTGCAGATGAACTGGAGCTCAGCAGTTTCTCTTTGGAGTCTGGTCCTGAAGTTTTTTTGCTGTAAGATGGCTACCTTTACATCTGCTATTGTGTGGCCAGGGAGGTTGAAGTGTTCTCCTACAGGTTTTTGTATATTGCCATTCCTGATATCTGACTTGTGTCCATTTATCCTCTTGCGTAGTGACTGTCTGTTGTGTGTATTTTGTGTCCTGTCCACCACAGGCCAGCATTCAATTATTAAATCCTCTCTTCCTGGTAGGGACCTCACCCCCACCTGATTAGGACTGAGTTCCCAGCTCGATCTCCCGGGCCCGGCCTCCCACAGAGCTGGCTCTCCAGCGCCACTCGGCCTCTGCTTGCCCCCTCTGCCCGGCCCAGCGGCGAGCCGATCCCGCCAGCGCACGGGCAGCCCGACTGTTACCTACCCGCGGGGGGGCGCCCTCGAGGGAAGCTGGAAGCGGAGGCCGCAGGGGCCTGTGAAGCGGGACAAGACAAGGGGGGCCGGAGGGTCATGGGGCACATGGGGGGGGAAGGGGGCCCACCCCCTACATGGCCCTATAACAACCCCAGGCCCCAGCGTGTCCCCTCGGCCAGACAGCGCTCCCCCCCCCCCCCCCCGCCCGGGATACCCCTCCCCCACCGAGCTCCCCTCCCCCACACAGGGCTAGCTCCGGGCGGACCCTCCCCCCGTCCACGGAGGCGGAGTCTGACCCGGCCCAAGGCCTGTCTCACCCGCCGCTACCAACGACCTGGCGACCGTCCTCTACGCGGCTACCGTGCCGGAGACGAGAGAGAGACGAGGCGGAAACGCTCTGGCGCACAGCCCGCTGGGATAGTGGAGGAGCGCGCTGCGGCTGGAGGGAAATAGAGAGCGCCGCGCCGCGGTGCAGAGTGGGACGTCGGCGGACTCCCGCCCCTTCACTTTCTCCGGGGGCGCTTTGCGACAGTGCTGGGCGGTTGGGGAGCGCTTTACGGCAGCCGGCGGTGAGAGCGAGGGCGTCGCGTGCGGGGGACTGAGGCAGGAGCTGGCACCTTAGGGGCCGCCCGGAGGCGCCTCACGCGGCCCGGCGGGGAAGCCGCAGCGTCCCCCCCCCCTGCTCCCGCCGCCTATGGTGCCCCCCACCGCGCCGTGAGGCGAGGCGAGGCGAGGCGGGCGGAGCTGGGGGCCGGCCCCGCGGCGGAGCAGGGCGCCCCAGGATGAAGCTGACCACTCAGGCCTACTGCAAGATGGTGCTGCACGGAGCCAAGTACCCGCACTGCGCCGTCAACGGGCTGCTGGTGGCCGAAAAGCAGCCGCCCCGCAAGGACCAGCAGCCCCACGGGCAGCCGCAGCCCCACACCCTGTTCGTGGACTGCATCCCCCTCTTCCACGGCACCCTGGCCCTGGCCCCCATGCTGGAGGTGGCGCTGACGCTGGTAAGGAGCGAGAGTAGCGCTCTCGTCAGCGCCCTCACGGCTCCCCTAGAGCGCTAGACAGGTGGGGAAACTGAGGCAGTAGCTTCAGCGATTTCCCCCCCGAGACCGCGTGTCAGATTAGTGGAAGGGCTAGGGATAGAGCCCGGTTGTGGAAAGACTCCCTCAGGCAAAGCTGAAAGGGGGAAGACTCGCATGTGCGCCCGCACAGGTCTACAAAGACACACACCACTTTATTGCTGAGACCCACGGAATGGCCCAAAAACAAAAAGGATCCTGAGAAGCATGTAATGGCTGAGAGAGATGCAAACTCTACCTCGCAGAAGGGCTTGTAGACTGAGCCGTGGAAAAGCAGGGGTTCATGCAGACAGATGCTCTACGCTGTCTGCACTAGAGTTTTTCACTGCTGAAAACTGCCCCAGCTGAAAAGTACAGCTCCTATTTTGCTAGTGTAGACTTAGTGCTTGGCTGTAAGAGGAAGTTGACAGTTATAGCAGTATAATTATACCAGCATAATTCCCCAAGTGGACACACTTATTCCAGTTTACCCCTTCCAAATTGATATAAACTAAACTGAAAAAGGCACTCATATACTGGAATAAGAATGGCCACACAGCAGGTTATACAAATATAACTAGATTGGTTTAAATTCACAACTTTGCTTTTACAGGTATAACTTTCCCATGTAGACAAGGTCTGTCTCCTAGACTAGAAAAAAAACTAGGCTTTTTAAAATGTTAGCTAACAGTTACATTAGATGCTAACACCTTTTAAATCGTGTTACTAGTCATGTTGTAAACAGGCGTTAAACTTTGTTTACATGCTACAAATGGTATTTTAAGTCAAGGTAGGTAATTCTTAGGGAGACAAGGTGGGTGAGGTAATTGGGTGAGGTAATATCTTTTATTGGACCAAGTTCTGTTTGTGAGAAACAAGTTTTCAAGTTTACACAGCGCGCGCTCTTCTTCAGGTCTGGGAACTGTACTCAGAGGGTATGTCTTCACAGCAAAGAAAAACCTGCAGTGCTCCAGCCCGAGCCTGGAAGTCTACACAGCAATGAAACAACCCCACAGCCTGAGTCAGCTGGCATGGGCTAGCTGCAGGTTTTTCTTTATTGTATAAATACACCCAAAGTGTCACAACTAAATACAAGGTGAAATAAATAAATACTACGTAAGTAGTTAACACATACTGCAAGGGACCATTCAAGGTGAAGTGGCCAGTGATATGGGGAGGGGGATAGTGGGTTATAGATTGTTGTAATAAACCATAAATCCAATGTCTCTATTCAGTCCATGGTTCTTAGTGTATAGAAAAGTTATGGATTTAAGTCCCCAGGCTCATCTTTTGAAGATGTGTAGATTTCCTTTGGGGATGAGGAATGAGAGGTCAGATATAGAGTGATAGTTGTATCGTTTTTCTGTGTGTGTTCATTTGAGAATGTAGTGATTGTCTCATTTCACCCACATAGTTATTATTGGAGCACTTAGTGCACTGAATGAGGTACACCACATGTTGTGATAGGCATGTGTGGGACCCATGGATCTTGAAAGATGTATTGTGGGTGGGTGTTGATCATTGTACCAGTGGAGATATGTCTGCAGGTTTTGCATCTGTTGTTCTGGCAGGGTCTGGTGCCGCTTTGAGTTGGTGTGTCCTGGTCTGTGGGGAGATAGCTCATAGGAGTCGCCTTACTGGATGAGACCCAAGGTCCATCTAATCCAGTGTCCTGTCTGACAGTGGCCAGTGCCAGATGCTACAGAGGAAGGAATGAGAACCTCACCGTAGGCATATTTGGGATAATCTGCTCCCATATTATGTGTTATTCTGTCTCTAACAGAAATTGGCTTAAACCCTGAAGCACAAGTTTTAATATCCCTTCCAAAATCTATTCTTGTGAATTATAACTTTGGCTATTCTTGATATCCATATAAATATCCAATCCCTTTTTGAGGCCTTTTAAATTCTTGATTTCAGTGACTTCCAGTTTAATCATGTTTACGTTAAAAAAGCATTTCTTTCTAAAAATGCACCAGTTTTTCCTAGTCAAGACAGGGTCACAGAAGCTAAAGAAATACATGTTTACATAATGCCTGATGTGGTTAGAGCACAGGACTTGGACAGGAGATGAGGGTCCTCTTCCTACATCTGCCATGGATTTGCTGTGACACCCTGGGTAACTCAGAACTTTTCTACATTAAGGAAACTTCCACTGGTATAACTGGTGTAGTTATGCCAAAGCAAACCCCTAATGTATATATGGTGCACCAGTGCAAAGTAGGGATTATACCACAGCAGTGTACTGTGATTTAATCCAATAACATGCCAATGTAGTCACATTTGTGTGAATTTCTTTCTGTAGATAGGGCTAGTTTAACCCTTCTGTGACCTTCAGATGGGTGAACTTTAAATTCATTCATGTTTTTAAAGGGTCCTGAGCTCCTTGGATGAAAGGTGTTATTGAAGTACAGTATAAAATGTTGTACTGTATTTTTTAAGATGTGTGGTGGTCATAATGTCTTTAAATCAAGATTGGATGTCTTTTTAAAAGATAGGATTTAGCTCAACCACAAATTCTGGGCTTGATACAGGAATTACTGGATGAAATTCTCTGGCCTGTGTTATGTAGGAGATCAGACTAGACCATAACAGTCCCTTTTAGCCTTCAGAGCTATGAATAATGTAGTTGCAAGCAGACTGAGCCCTGGTCTACGGGGGGGGGGGGGGGTGTCGATCTAAGTTATGCAACTTCAGCTACGTACTTAGATCGACTTACCGTGATGAGTCGACTGGTGCCACTCCCCCATCGACTCTGCCTGCACCTCTTGCGGCACTGGAGTACAGGAGTTGACAGGAGAGCGCTCGGGGGTCGATCGCTGCCCACCGGGTAGTGTAGACATACCCTGACACCCACCATGACTAGCTTTAAGGAACGTTTGCTCAGGCATCATCAGTTTAAAACAAACTGAAATTGTGACTTCCCAGATTGCCTGGTACTTTGATGAGTGTCCCACATTATATTGTTTGTGTTGCACTGGAATATACTGAGCTAATATTTTAGGACTGATGTATGCTTGTGGCTTTCATTATATTAAATGTGTGCCTCTTGAAGTTATGAAGAATCAGTGTTGACAAGCAAAAGATGTGACAATGCTTAAGAAACAAAATAAGGCTCAGCTTTCAAACGTGGGTGCCCAGACACGGATTTTAAGATACCTAAATACAGATTTTGGCCCAGTCCTGCAAGCTGATACATAAGGGCAGATGTAGAAGCCGACTGACTTCAGTGCGGTTCCATGTGGGTATAAGGGTCCTCTCACTCAGAACTCCATGATTGGGGCCTTAGATGCTTAGCTACAAGCGGCCAAATTTGAAAACTAAGCCTGTAGTAAGAGAGAATGATGTCTCTTAGTTTTTAAAATGATTGGACACAGTTGTAGAATGTCTAGTTATTGGAGGCTGAAACAGCAAAATTTAGACAAAATGAAGAGCCGAAGCCTTTTGAGAAACACCAGCTCTGTCTAAATGAGCTGAACTAGGCGACAGTTTGTATATTTGTTCATTTCCAGTGATTAATTGGTTTAAAATATAGGTAAGTACTCAATTCAGACGGATTGCTATATAAGTATGTCAGGCTATGTCTATTCGTACAGCTCTGCAGTGGCACAGCTGTACTGATACAGGTGTTCCGCTGCAGCACATCTGGTGAAGATTCTCTATGCTCTGGTGAAGTGCTCTCCCATCAATTGCAAGCAACAGAAGTTATGTTGGCGGGAGAAGCTCTGCTCCCAGCTCTGCTTCTGGCCCTAGGCACAGCTCTGATTCTGGTCCCGGCACCCAGGGGAGTGTGGACAGATTACATTACGAGTAAGGGGGCTGGGGTGCAACATAAAAAGTTTGGGGACCACCACTCCCTTAGAGCACAGGTCGGCAACGTTTGGCACGCGGCTCGCCAGGGTAAGCACCCTAGCGGGCCGGGCCAGTTTATTTACCTGCTGATGCGTCAGGTTCGGCCGATCGCGGCCCCCACTGGCCGCGGTTCACCGTCCCGGGCCAATGGGGGTGGCGGGAAGCCACGGCCAGCACATCCCTTGCCTGCACTGCTTCTCACTGCCCCCATTGGCCCGGGACGGCGAACCGCAGCGAGTGGGGGCCGCGATCGGCCGAACCTGCTGCGTCAGCCAATAAATAAACTGGCCCGGCCCGCTAGGGTGCTTACACTGGCGAGCCGCGTGCCAAACGTTGCAGACCCCTGCCTTAGAGTGTGTAAGTCTCCTAAGTGCAGTGGAGTGTTTCAGTGTTTGGCCTGTATCAGAAGCATTGTTTTTCTGGAGTTAAGATTCTAAACTATTAGGAAGGGGGCCTTGTTTTCTTAGTTCCTGATCCTACAATGTGTGGCATGCAGAGGGACTGCTGCAGCCCCATAGAACATAGTCGGGGCCCTATGTGAGCAAGTAGCTTCCAAGCTTTTTTTAAAAACAAAACACCTAGGAGTTTATGGATTAAAGCCCTAGTCCTGCAAACATGCTGGGAGGCTGCTGTGCCAAACGTTTTGTTGTTTATATTTTTTATTTGGAGATCCTGGAAAAATTGGGACACAGTGCAATTACAGAATGATTCAACTATGTAAAAAGGTACCCTGGTCATGGAAGATTTTTGTTTGTTTGTTTGTTTTAATCCAAAATTGGACCCTGACCCTTAATGGGTCCACATGTGAAGCTCGTTATAAGATCTGGGTCTTAATCTGTATATTCTGTTTGTTATACAGATGAAAAATTGAAATATTAGTACATTATGTAATTTAAACCTTAAAATCCTCAATTTATTGCCTTTTCACTACTTATTTGTACTTGGTTATTGATTTTAAAAGTAAAAGACATGAAATCCCCAACTTTCCCACAATTAATCAATTTTTGCAAGCCTTAAGTATAAAGTTCATGAAGATGGGTTGCAACTTACAATACTTGTCAATTTTTAAAAACTTATCAAGAGCCCAAAGTCTCTTTCTCTGTTTGTACAAAGGCTAAGTATTTATGTAACAGCTCACAGTAACTGCATTGTAGTGGCTTTTAAAATGGAGCCTGTTTTGCATGTAATGTAGCAATATGAATACCAGGAAAATCCTGAGTTAAGGAACCATCTTAAGTGAACAAGTCAATAAAATTCATGCAGTTAAAGTTGATGTCCTTTTCCAGAAACACCTAGATATCCAAAGGGTCTTGCAGCATTGGTTGAATTTAATGAGGGGATTTTTTTCCCCCAAGGCCTTTTACTATAAACTCTTCCTTGGGTGAGTAATCATTACCCTGGAGGTTAATGGACTGCTTATGTGAATGAGGATTTTCTGAGTTATGCATGAGCATCAAATTGAGTTAATATTTTCTAAATCTAATTCTTAGTTCAGAGGATACATTTTCAGTGCCAGCCTTGTCCATTTAAAAAAAGTTCTAAAAATGAGTATTAAAGGAATACCAAAAAAAATCCTATTGATATCAAATGACACTGGAAATGATGTCATAGCTCACTTTCAAATTACACATGGGGAAAGGAACATGTACCAAGCCACGTGTGTCCTGTAGGCACAACAGCTTTAATGGAAACATTCATAGTGTTTATCAGGCGTTTTCAGCAAAAGGATTGGAAAGAATAAATTTGCACGATTCTTAATTTGCACATTTTGTTTTGAATTTGAAATCAAATCATTTTTAAAAAGCAAGTTACGAAAAGTTTCAGTTACTGCCTTTGACTCCCCCAGCCGGTTGTTGTAGTTTTACAACCACACTTTTTTCTTTTTTTAAAAACTCTCTTTCCTGATGTTGTGCAGTTGCTCTCCACTGACTGGTTATACATGAGCAACAGTGACACAGCCTGTATACTCAGGGCTTATCTATACTCGCAAATCTTTCAAAATCCTTCATGGTTGCAGTACTGTGGGTTTCAGAGTAACAGCCGTGTTAGTCTGTATCCGCAAAAAGAAGAACAGGAGTACTTGTGGCACCTTAGAGACTAACAAATTTATTAGAGCATAAGCTTTCGTGGACTACAGCCCACTTCTTCGGATGCATATAGAATGGAACATATATTGAGGAGATATATATACACACATACAGAGAGCATAAACAGGTGGGAGTTGTCTTACCAACTCTGAGAGGCCAATTAATTAAGAGAAAAAAAACTTTTGAAGTGATAATCAATGGACACAAATCTGACATCAGGAATCAAAATACTCAAAAACCAGTGGGAGAACACTTTAACCTGTCTGGTCATTCAGTGACAGACTTGCGGGTGGCTATATTACAACAGAAAAACTTCAAAAACAGACTCCAAAGAGAGACTGCTGAGCTAGAATTGATATGCAAACTGGACACAATCAACTCCGGTTTGAATAAGGACTGGGAATGGCTGAGCCATTACAAACATTGACTCTATCTCCCCTTGTAAGTACTCTCACACTTATTATCAAACTGTCTGTACTGGGCTAGCTTGATTATCACTTCAAAAGTTTTTTTTCTCTTAATTAATTGGCCTCTCAGAGTTGGTAAGACAACTCCCACCTGTTTATGCTCTCTGTATGTGTGTATATATATCTCCTCAATATATGTTCTATTCTGTATGCATCCGAAGAAGTGGGCTGTAGTCCACGAAAGCTTATGCTCTAATAAATTTGTTAGTCTCTAAGGTGCCACAAGTACTCCTGTTCTTCTTTTAGTACTGTGGGTGCAGCTCCACTTCTGGGAGCAATGGTAGAAGCTCTGGGGGAAGGTCCTCTTCTAGAGTAAGCTGACTTCAGTGGAGCTAGGACAGTTTAAACAAGGTGAGGATCTGCCCCTTGGGTATACTGGCCACTGGTATTTTTACCTTGTAAAACGCTTTGACATCCACAGGTGAAAAGCACTATATAAGAGCTAGGTATTGTTGTTTTTATCACTTGTCTCATGTTGACCTGCTCTGATCAGGATTAGACCACAGGAATAGAAACATCAGTGGCCAGTTGATGGTATTGCAACAATGTGAAATTTAAGGAAAAGTGCTAGTGTAAACCTAGTGAAATTGCTGTTAAATTCAGAAAGTTAACAATCTTTGTTTACAGAACAAGTTTTTTCACTGGGTGAAAGTTTACTTTAAAAAGAAAACTGTCAACTTAAAAGTTACACTTGTTTGAAATTGTTTTCAGTAGCATACACAGTAAAAATGTCAGACAAATGTAATTTTTAAATTGACAGTTTACTTTAAAAAGGAAACTTGTGTCAGGGTTGCTGGCTTTAGTGCCAAGGTTTCAGCCCACTAGCAATTAAAACTGAAATCATAAACCCTTGAAATGGGGTTTATAATTGCTCCAGTTAAGGGCCAACTGCTGTTTCAGTGCCAGAAGATGACATTTTAATAAAACATATAAATCCGTGTCATCCCCTGTGGATGAGGGATTATTCACATGGCTTTCTTCTGCTTAGACAGTTTAATACTGTAATTATTCTACTAAATATGAAATTTTTGATTTACAGATGCCAAAGTTCAACATCAAATACATTTTGGAATCCATTTTAATCAATCTATTTGGGTTTTTTAAAATGCATAGTAACTGGGGAGGGAAGCACTAGCTGTTTTCTCCACCTCCCAAATTTCTGGATTATCCTGGCCTGATACTCTTAATTGTGAGCAACAGGAATGGTAGATGTGTATTTTCAAAACAACAGAGATAATGGACCAAATTCAGAGCTGATATCCATTGTTTTCCAGTTATTTTTTTCCTGCTTTACACCAGGTTTGAATTTGTCCCTTTCATTCAAAAAACTATATAAATTTCCATAGATTTTTTTTTAAAGTATTTGCATATGTGAAGCCTTATTCTTAGAATAAGGACCATTATGATCATCTAGTCCAGTGACTCTCAACCGTTCCAGACTACTGTGCCCCTTTCAGGAGTCTAATTTGTCTTGCATGCGCCCAAGTCCCACTTCACTTAAAAACAACTTGCTTACAAAATCAGACATTAAAATACAAAAGTGTCACAGCACACTATTACTGAAAAATTGCTTATTTTCTTATTTTTACCATATAATTATAAAATAAATCAATTGGAATATAAATATTGTGATTACATTTCAGTATATAATATATAGAACCGTCTAAACAAGTCATGTATGAAATTTTAATTTGTACTGACTTCACTAGTGCTTTTTATGTAGCCTGTTGTAAGATTAGGCGAATATTTAGATGATTGATGTACACCCTGGAAGACCTCTGCGTACCCCCAGGGATACATGTACCCCTGGTTGAGAATCACTGATCTAGTCTGACCCCCAGTAATTCCTGCATCAAGCCTGTGTTTTGTAGTTGAGCTACAGCCTGTTTTTAGAAAGGCATTCTATCTTGATTTAAAGACGAAGTGATGGAAAATCCACCCACCACCCCTTGGTAAATTGGTCTAACGTTTAATTACCCTCACAGGTGAACAATTAAGAAAAAAGAATCTTGTATTAACGCAGATCCCCCTAGCAACTGGGGTGATTTGGAAGAATGAGACAATAGAATTTTTTGGTCACATCTTTCAGTTCTTAAATTTAAGGCATCAGTTGCTTTTTAAAGAAAACATTATACAATATAAAAATGTATACATTTTAACACTGTGAACTTCTATTTTCAGCAACCGTCTTGTGAAATGGGGTTATAGTCTCACATCCTGTACATTTCCGTACTTCCCACTGCCAACTAAATACTAACAGAAAATAGCCAGTAACACCTAAAATTTGATTCCAGTGGTTACTCAAGCGCTTCAGAACAAATTCTGTTCTTTGAATTTCAGGCTGTACATCACAATTCAAATATCTTCTTGTTCAACTTAATTTCATTAATGTTTTATATATCTTTTCCCTAATACGTGTGTTTCTTCCTGTGTTGTGGTTAAGAATATTAGCATTTGGTTAACTTCATTAGCAAATGGCTAAAATGTTATAAGGTTTCAATTGCCATTTTATCCTCAGGAAAGATGTATACTTTTTGGTAGTTTTGTTGTGTGATTTTTCTGGACTCACAGTTGTTTTGATTACTTTTTCAGATTGATTCTTGGTGCAAAGAGAATAGTTACGTGATAGCTGGATATTATCAGGCTAACGAGCGTGTGAAAGATGCCAGGTGTGTCGATGCAATATCTCCTCCTGTTTACTCTCTCATGCTGCATTTGTACTATGCCAACAAAAATAATTGCACGTATAATCTGTGAATGTTGTTTAACTTTGACAACTGTCATGTGGTTTCACCTTGTTTCCTTAATACTATTAGATATCTGTGAAATGTCTTTTGTGTAGTCTCAAACCTCCATTTTTCCAGAATTACTCCTATATCATAGGTGTTATAGAATTGTTGGATGTTTCAGTGCTTGCTAATCAGTTTAACTGGCAGATATCAGGGAAATTCACTAGAATTCACAGATCTATTCATGAATCTATAGATCTTTTAGGAACTCATTTTGAAGTGATTTAATCGCTATCAGATTATTTAATTGCCTTTAATTTTTTATGAAACTCTTTGCCAGCTAGTCATGGAATTGTCTTGCAATGGTACACCATGTAAGTAGAGCACAGAAGTCATTTCTTACTCATCACTTCCCCAAGATTACTCTTTAATAACAAGTTGTAAAATTTTCAAAACCAGCCGTTATTTCAGAGTCTGAATTCCATTGAAAGTCATTGGGACTTAATGTACTTTTGAAAATGGAATTTAGGCTTCTAATTCACTCATGCTGTTTTTGTAAATTTTACCCAAGATGCACTCACTGTAAATTAACTATAGAATTGTAACTGCCATGTGTTTAATCCTTTTTTAAAAGTAAAGTCCACTGTAAATATTTTACAACTAAGACCAGGGAAATTTGCGTCACTATATTTGCGTCATTATAACTACACTGATATGTAGTCATAGTGATGGAAGTGCCTAATGTTGTAGACACACTTTGCCAGTGCCAGAGGAGACTTGAATTGTGTGATTTGTAACTTGTACATTAGTGCAATACATCTACACACTGGGGGTTTGTGCTGGTTTAGCTATACTGATGGAAAAATGAAAACACTGTAGACCGCAAATTTTATTTGCAGTCCTGTCAGAAACACTATGCTTTTTGAGATACAGTAGTGACAAAATGAATTTGTTGTCCGCTTTGTGTGTCACTGCTGTAGATTAATACCAAGTTACTTAGGCTCTTTAGTTCAGCAAATAGTATTTTGGGGAAAAGCTTCAAAATCACACTCCTACTCAGATGCATCTGCAACTGCGTACCTTATCTTAAAACTGAGTAATTCTATATTTTCCATCTCATTAATTCAGCTCATTAAATAACCAATAAAAGTCATCCTAAGGGACAATATTTTAAGTTTACACATGTATAGTGAATATTTTTTCTTCCCATGTTTAAATCATTAAGCATATCCAGTATTAAGACTAATTAGAAGAAATAAATGCTTTCATTTTAAATCAATATTAACCTCTTGTTCTCAGTAAAAACATTTTAATTTATTCAAGCCATTTTGTTGGAGCAACATTTCTTCTGGTCTTGAGGGATAGCTCCAAATAAAAATTCTCATGTCTCTGAAGCTATCAGAGGAGTTGAGAGTTTGATCAGTTATGATTTAGATGCAAGCAGATTTTCTTTGGAATCTACTAATTCTAACATAACGGGACGGAGTGGGGGTTACTTCCACAATACTTTAATACTATATATGCTTCAGCCTATGACTTGCTAGAGACGCTATGAATTTTTGGAGATGCTGCTGTTGATTTTCACATTGCCACAAGACTAGCAGGAAATATAAAATAAGGCATTTAAGGAACTCTCAGCAGAGACTCTCTCTGTATATGTACAATGACTAGAACAGTGCCTCTAGACACCCATAATATTAATAGATAAGGGGTTAAATCCTTCTTACGCAAATGTGCCTATGCCTTTTAGAAATTCTAAATTCACCGTGAAGACTGAATCTGCTGAAAAATACAAACTTCATCTATTGGTTTGTCTATATACACTCTCTTTCTCTTTATATATATTCTAGTCTGTGGAGGATTTTCTGGTGGTCTGCAGAACTGCATTTCTCAGGTGGTGATGCATCTATCACTTATTAAGTTGTGATGCATTCTTCTGATAATAGCACCGTCTGGGACATTTTAAGACTTCCAGAGGTATTTTGGACCAACTAAACTGAAACACACACCTGTCTGCACCCAGCACAGCTTTATTTTGGGTAAATTCAGCTGTGATCAGATTTTCTCCACCAAGGCTGAAGGAGTGGCAAACACAGGACAACAGAACTGAATTCCAAAGTGACCTGAAGGGAGTAAAGCAGCAATTGCTGTAGGCAATGAGGGGATATTTGGGACTATTAAATGTAAATCTCTAAATGCAGGCAGAAGAAATAAATAGCAAATCTACAAAACAGTTAAATTTCTCTACGGCCTAAATAGCCACAATTATCCCATTAAAGTGAACTTTTCATCTGACTACTGTCTTAATCCTGTTTGCTCCTGCAGAGAAATTGTGCATTTGGAATATTGGGAATGAAGAGAAGCTAGTATGCAAGAGGATCTGTAGTAGAAGTTTCACACACAATGGAAGTTTAAGGATCACTGCTCCGGACTTATTAGTTAGAACAAAGTAAATCCATTAAAGACTTCTAGAAACATAAGAGGAGCACATAACTTAGATCTTCCAAGGGAGTGTATTTTACATGCACTTGGGTAATTTGGAGGAATATTATGCACTTATTCACTTTAAATTGATGAATTTGTTTGCCAAGATACCCTTGCATCACACAGTGACTGTACCTTTTACTACCTTGTTAAAGAAATATCAGTACATTTGCTTACTAGTGGAACTGGGTATTGAATGAGTTTTAGATGTAGATTGGTGAGCAAATTTAGAAATATCCTTTTCCAAGTTCCTGGGAATGGAGCAAAAGATAACCATGATATTCTGGATCTGGTGGGAAGGTTTGGAAGCTGCAAACTATTGGATCCACATCAAGTCTGAGTAAGCATTTACTGTCGAATCATGGAAATGTAGTTCTGGAAAGGCCCTCGGGAAATCAAATCCAGCCCTCTGTTCTGAGGCAGGACCAAGTAAACCTAGACCATTCCTAACAGGTGTTTGTCTAATCTAGTCTTAAAAACCTCCAGTGACGGGGATTCCACAACCTCCCTTGGAAGCCTGTTCCAGAGCTTACCTACCCTTATCATTAGAAAGTTTTTCCTAATTAATTTAAATCTCCCTTGCTGCAGATTAAGCCCGTTATTTCTTGTTGTACCTTAAGTGGAAATAGAAAACAATTGATCCCTGTCTTCTTTATAACAGCCCTTCACATATTTGAAGGGTTATCATATCAAAAGGTCTACCTCAGTCTTCTCCCCCCCCTCCCCCCACCCCCAGGTCTAAACATGCCCAGTTTTTTTTAATCTTTCCACATAGGTCAGGTTTTCTAAAGCTTTTATCACTTTTGTTGCTCTCCTCTGGACATTCTCTAGTTTGTCCACTTCTTTCCTAAAGTGTGGCAACCAGAATTGGACACAGTACTCCAGCTGAGGCCTCACCAGCGCTGAATAGAGTGGGGCAATTACTTCCCTTGTCTTACATAGGACAGTCCAGTTAATGCACCCCAGAATATTAGTCTTTTTCACAACTGCATCCCATTGTTGACTCATATTCAATTTGTGATCCACTATAACCCCATCTAGACAGTTATTCCCCGTTTTGTAGTTGTGCATTTGATTTTTCCTACCTAAATGAAATACTTTGCACTTATCTTAATTAAATTTAATCTTGTTGAATTCAGACCAATTTTCCAATGTATCAAAGTCATTTTGAATTCTAATTCTGTCCTCCAAAGTGCTTGAAATCCCTCCAACCTTGGTGTCCTCTGCAAACATTCTAAGCATACTCTCTACTCCAGTATCAAAGTCATTAATTAAATATTAAATAGTACCATATCAAGGACTGACTCATGTGGGACTAGATACACCCTATCAGTTTGACAGCGAACCATTGATAACTACTCTTTAAGTACAGTCTTTCAACCAGTTGTGCCACCCACCTTATAGTAACTTCATTTAGACTGCATTTTCCTAGTTTGCTTATGAGAACTTATATGTGACTGTAGCAAAAGCCTTACTAAAATCAATATATATCATGTCTACTGCTGGAACACAGCTAAGATATAGATCATGTACTAAAGGGAGATGATTCAGTGTTTTCTTACCCTTCTGACTTAGATCAGTTTAATATCTTGTTCCTGTTTGCTACAACACTGTTTTTCTCATGTCTGTTCTCAGCTCTTATTTCCTACTGGTTTCAGCTGAAATATATAGTACAATTAACTTGACCTTCTTCTGTAGTCCAAACCAGGTCGCTGAAAAGGTAGCCTCCAGGATTGCAGAGGGCTTTAGTGACCCAGCACTCATAATGGTATATAATTTCATTTATCTCTCTTCTGATTATAATCACAATATTGGAATGAGCGTTTAAATCCCATTTCTTGGCTCTGTTAATAGAGTAATGTGATGACTAACTGGCTGAGCCCTCAGAGTGCCTTGGGGAGTCCCTTGCAGGGCATTCAAGCAACCCCTTTTGGCCAGCAGAGCAGTTTCTGTGCTCTAAAGAGAGCCTACTTCTGGCCCTCCTTGGTCATGGAGAGAGTTGCTGCATTCTGTGTACATGGTGGGAGAGTAAAGAAGGCATTCTTCCAAAACCTTTCATGACATAATGGCTTACCTTCTCAATGGGGCAAAAGCAATGGTGGGCTCCAGTGGAATGTTGGTGGTTTAAAAGAAGCCACTTTAGACCATTTAAAAATTGGCACTTCAGAAGCAGCAACAAGATGAAACACTGAATGGATTAATGGAGGTGACTGGAAGATGCTATGATGTTCAAAACTACACTGTCATTTTTATATCATCTCTTTATTTGGGATCTTGAAGGAAAGAACATGATTTGTTTCTGTTGCATGTTAGGTGGATAACACTAAATTTACAATGGAGTGCGCAGAACCTGCCATTCATGTGTATGAGCATCATGAAAACAAATGGAGATGCAAAGACCCACATTTGTAAGTAATATGTTTGTATCTAGTTTGTGATAAAGAGATGTTCCTTTGTGTAAACAGCTGTAAAGAGCAAAATTGTCTTATTACACTTGAACAACATAATATAGAATGACCTGGTAAGAAGAAAACAGGCAATAGTTGACCATGCTTTGAAAGCTTTCCTGTTTTTCATAATGTTGAGAGATACATCTAGCTTATAAAAACAAAACTCTGTCAGTATTCTGCCTCCTAAGCTGTAGTCACACTGCATAGTGCTATGGCTTATGTTTTAGTTGAAAGAGCTGGTGGAGATCATTTTCCTTGAGAACTATTAATTCCTAGTTATTTTACATTCTAGTGATTATTGTGAAGACTGGTCTGAAGCCCAGAGGATCGCCGTATCTCTCTTGGACAGCAAATCCTACGAAACCCTTGTGGATTTCGATAATCACCTAGATGACATCCGGAATGACTGGACAAACCCAGAGATCAACAAAGCTGTCCTACACCTATGTTAGGGAGGCTTCCACTGACTGATTTATGGGCATTTCCACTATGCTGAAGATACTTTAAAAAAATATTTTTGAATGTAAATAGAGTTATCTTCAGTACATTCTGGGGAACGCCAACAGCAGATTTAAAAAGAACGGCATGTCACTTGGAAAAGGTAACGTGCCCATAAGCAGTCAAATCTTTTTAATGAGAATCCTTAGAAGAAATACAAACTGTCAGTTATAGCCATCCTTGTGGATTCCTTCCCAGTTGTAGTGATTGTTGCTATAACCTTTAAAACCAGAACTACTTCTGCTTGTCCAAATTGTTCATATTAAAAAGTTTTGACTAACCTTTTATAATCTTTAGAGAGAGTAATTTTTAAAGATTTATGAAATATCTTTCAAAAATGAATCTTGTCCTTAGATGAGATGTTTTTAAACTCTTTAAGTCACAAATGTATAAACAAAATCCAGTGGTAACTGGTCTTTTGACCTGGTTCTTAACTGGCATTATTATTGATGCAGTAGAATAATGCTAACTGCTAAAGATTGTACTCTGTGCACATATTACATTTGTTCTGCAGCAGTTTAGCATATCATAGCTACAGAATAACATATACTGAAAGCAATATTTCAAATGCTGCAGAGATTCCCAACCACACTGGGACTACAAACAGTTACAGAAATAGTTACGACCAAGGCCAAAACAAATCTTAACTTTATGGTTTGTGAAGGACTTAGAGCACAGTAACTGTTTTGAATCAGCTACAAGGCTCTGTAGGAGTTGAGAAGAGTAAAATGATTATATGCAATCTTTCTATCTGGATTTTAAACAGATACTCTTAATTCTGAGCTGATTCGCACATCCATTCAAATAGGACTGAAATGTACCTATCTGTAAATTAAAGGCAACTGATCTGTCTTTAGCATATGACTCAAAGGAACCTTGAAACACTCTAGTTCATCTTAAATCTATCTGTTTATCTAATTAATATCTGTTTCTAACAAAAGTTTACCAGTTGATGGGGAAGCTTTATAGCAGAATTTCTTTTGTCATTTTTATATGTATTATTTTGTACCAGGTACACCAAAGGCATTGTACCTTACCTTCTGTCTCTTTCTTTTAGCTATGTTACTATAGAACTTGTAACAACTTAACCTGGTGAACCTAATGAACTTGAGAGGATAAATTTTATATCATTCAACACTTTTTAACAGTAACAACAAATGAAAGGAAAATGCTTTAGCTGACCAACTGCTATTGTAGCTTGTCCCCCACCATCTGAAAATAAACTTCATGACATGGGGAATGTCAATCAGATACTTTGTGGCATCCTTGGTGGGGCTGGGTGAGGAGAGAAGAGGGTAGGGAGGAAAGGAGCGGAAGATAAGTAGACTCAATTACCGACTGCATAGTGCAGTTAATGCACTAACTTGTCTTTGACCTTGAAAGACCTGAGTTCAGTTCTTAATTAGATCAGAAATTAAGAGAATTTGGTCTCTTGCTCATAAGAAGTATTTGGTACACACACACGTTGCAACATAGTTCGCTCAAAGTCTTTTCCTACATTCCCTACCAAAACGAACCCTTCACAATGAAGATCCAGATGCAGTATTTATCTCCTAATTTTTTGCTTTTTTCTTAAAGCAAACTTTTGAAACTTGGGCAAAAAGTAAGGGATGAGATTTTTCAAAACCATTCTTGAGTTGACCTCGGTGTGCTCCTATTAAAGTCGATGGAAGTTTTACCATTGATATCAACAGGAACAGAATTAAGGCCAAAATCCCACTCTAAAGTAATAGTTGTTATGAATGAGGATTACAGAAATTAGTGCTCCCTTTGTTTCACAGTGACGATAAACTAGTTTGGAGCAGGATGAAGCAAACATCATTTGGGGAAGTAAAATGCTGAATAGTCATAGCTGAACAAGTGTAACTGAAATCTAGTTGACAACCAGCAAAACATGCTGCTATTCCACAGATTTAAATATACTAGCTCGTGGAGTGTTCCCGGGAGTACATGTACAGAAAAAAACATTACCAATCATGCACATTGTATAAACAGAGCTTTTCAAGATATTTGCAGAATATAAGGCAAAGCCTATGATATGCTATTCTTTCCAGGGACAGATGTTATTGTTTGCCCCTTTTTGACCTGAGTGGTTAGTCAAAGTTTATGGCCCTGTGGGTGATCCAGTTGGGAGCAGAATTTGGTGATAGTCGGGTATTTCTTCAATGCAGTTTTGTTTATTTACAAAGACTGTACAAAGTGCTGTGTCTCTGAATGCAGAAGGGATCAAATAACCGGAAACAGCTTCTTTTGTTCACCAAGAGCAGCCTTTTCACCCTGCACCCCGGCCCAAAAAAAAAGTCTCCAGGTTTTTTCCAGGGTCCAGCCACAGGCTTTCAGCTGCTTCTTCAGTCTGTCTCAGTCTATTCTCAGTTTGTGTGTGTTATCTCCTGCCAACGCGCACACAGTCACAATACCCGGTCGAACCATCTGCCCACTTGGTGCTAGTTTCTGAGCAGACTATTAGGCTCTGCTTCAAGGGTGGCCCCTTAACTGTCTCTTACAATTGACTTAAAGGGGGGACTCATTCAGAGATCAGTTTAGAGGTATAAACTGAACCCATAACAAAGTTTCACTTAACTGATAACATTATCCTAACAAGCCACTGGGAATTGAACTGGTTACACGAAGAGTCATTAAACAGCACTGAAATACAAGCTGGTATTTCTTTGAAGCTACAGGAAATGCATTTCTCATTCTTCCTAACTAGATGTCATGTAATCAAGTATTTGGCCACATATGCATTCACACACTCTAATTCGTTCTGTCAGATACTCAGCTCTTATCCGGTTAAGGCTTCCCAAAATGCTAAATGTTTTGTAAAGATCGATTTTTTTTGTAGTTGTCAAATAAAATTAACTCAAAGCAAAATATGTATCATTGGGGGCTCTAATCTGATAGAAAAGATAAATGCTCTTGCTGAGTAGTGTATTGTTAAACCTTGAGACTTTGCTGGAAGGGACAGGAGAGAAGCACCATATGCTATCTTCCCCTCCCACCTCTCGCTCTTTTGTTTGCTTGTAGGTTTCTAGTGAGGTCCATTGGACATTTGCCCATCAATAAAGCCAGAGGCTGGTTTTAAACAAACAAAGGGCAGGTGCAGCAGGGCACCAATGAGACTTGCCCCATCACCTGGACAATTTCCATCCTACCCCTCTCATTTGCATTGAAAGCTGGACAAAAAGTTATAAAGGTGAACCTTGGACTTGCTTTGATTCATGTTGGTTGCATGTGAAAGGAAGAGAGGAAGCAGGTAATCTCTGTGAGGACGGATCTCTGCCTACACGTTGATCTTGCTGCAAATCTAGGTCACTGATCTGTATGAGCAGCAGTATATTTCTTGGCTTGGGCAGCAACTGCATTAAAGGAATGCAAGGTAACTTCTTTTTTTTAACTTTCAGGGAAGAAAAAGCTGGTGGGAGGGGGAAAGTCTGCATTCCTATGAGAACCCTGATGATTTTTTTTACGTCTACTTCAGTGTCACAGCCACCATGCTTCTGGCTGGGAAGACTACTTCCAGAGCATATCCTTCTTTCCTTTATTCCGCCCCAATTGTCTGCCAGTGAATGCCATGCAGAGGTCTTTTTCCTCCTCCTCCCATTGACAAATGTCTTACGTTTCTGCTCCTACCACTCTTTTGGACTTGCCAGCCCAAGTTCCTATGATCAGAAATCAAATGCTAGCCCTGCTGCAGTGTCTGCCTGCCTTCGGGTTCTCCATAATACCCATTACCATTGTATGAGCACTTGGAAATGCAGAAAAGCCCTCCTGGTTGTCTTGGTATTACAAAGCTATTTTCCCGCTATATTAATGTTTGAAAGATTTGTGATGAACAGTTCTAACAAATAACGAATGTATAGAAAACTGGCACAAAAGGAGGGGAAAACCCAGCTCAATCTGATATGTAAAGTGCCGCTTTTGAATAAATATAGGCGATCAGCCCCAGAAATGATGCTATTCTGAATGATTTTGAATGTAAAGTGGCTGGGTTTTTTTAATGTGCTATTTACTGCTTTGCAGACTCTGGGTTAGTGGCAGGAGCAATAATGGGCACTAATTCGGGAGTCTTTCAGGGTGAAGATGGGAGCTTGGCTCGCTGCAGCATATGGTTTTGAAGGAAATCCTGCTTTCTTCCCAAGCAGCTGTCCGAGTTGACTTAAGACCAAGGAGGCTAGGTGACGTGCTAAAGAGCATGCAGCGTGCAACTCCCATATCTCTGCCCCCTGGTTCTTCTAACCACTGGGCACCATGGCCAAGCTTCTCAAAAGTGACTCATTTTGAATTGTAGGTGTCTAGCTTGAGACACTTCAAAGGGACCTCTTTCAAAAAGGCTTGAGCCTTTGCCCTCTGGAAATCAGACCACTTGAAAGGTATGCCCAGTTAGACACCAAAAAATGGAGGCACCTAGAATCACTGGACACTTTTGAAAGTCTTGGCTGGCATGGCAGTGCCAGATTAAGTAGTTCTGTGTGGGCAGGGGTCTCCCTCTGTAGGATCAAAAGGTGCTGGTAATCAGTAGTACACATGACTGCAAGTACTGTGGCACATTGGGATGGCTGTGCTCAGTGATGGTTAAAGGAATGTCAAATATCTGGTAACTAGGGGATGGTGGTTGGCCTGCAGGGGATGTTTTATCCTATATAATGTAGTTTGCTGTGCTGTAAATAAAGCTGAAGCTTTTTTCCTTTCCTGCTACCATGCGATTGAAGTGGGAGGCTGAGCACTTTGTCAGTTTTCTGTTAGCCTAAGCAAATTGGCACATTTTGACCCACGTCTCTTCTTCATAATTCCAGACACGAAGGCTGCCTTGTGCCAGCTTTAATCAGGGTACTCTTTGCAACAGCAAATGTTTATATAAGGAGACACATGATGCAGAGTGGTCAAAACACAGCGCTTGGCTTTCAGATATCATGGGGCCCATCAGTATGATAAGACCCTAGACAAATAGAGCGGGATGCCAGAGACTGGGTTCTGTTCCCAGATCTGCCACAAACTTGCTGTGAGATCTTGTGCAGATCAGTGAGGCTTGGATCCTCAAAGGTATTTAGGCACCTAACTGCCATTGGGCCAGTGGGAGATAGGCATCTAAATGCTTTTGAGGATCTGGGCTTTGGAGCCTATTTTCAAAGGTGTTGCTCCCCTGCAGCTGCCAGAGGGTTCAGTGGATTTGTGGTTGCTCAGCTGTTCTGAAAACCAGGCTGCCAAATTCCTTCTGTTTTCCCATCTAGACAAAGACAGTAGAGACAGTGGTGTGTGATGAGGCTTAACTTGCTAGTGTTTTATTTGTATGACAGTGCAGAGAGGCAGATCCCAGTGAGGCTGGGTGCTTACTAACCCATACTCCAAACAGCTTACCATCTAAATGGAGAAGACCCACAGAGAAGGTGGAAGGAGAAAGAGAGGCATGGGCTGCCTCTGTTTGTAAAGTGTTTGAGATCCTCAGCTGGAAGGTGCTATCAATGGAGAAAGAGTAAGTGAAATGTTAAATGCAGGAAGCTTTTAATAGTTGGTAACTTAAATCTTATTGGAACTTGGAAAATGTTCTTGAGATGAAATCTGCTTGCCCTGCATTTATGAGCAGTGCTTCTGCTGTACATGCTAATGTAGCTTCTGGAGAGGAGCCTAATGGGCCTAAGCCACTGACAGTTGTGTGTGGGAACTGTAAAGCACCGGCCATCTATTGAACCAAAGAAGCTGTGCGAGTTGCTTCTCCTTGCTCTCCCCACCCTCTCCTAACATCTCATAATTCTGGTTTTAGGCCCCCATGCTGCCCTGCGAATACATCTTAATTCCGTGCTGCTGGATCCCTTGCCATTCTAGCCTCCCCTGAACCAATCATTCCAAAAAAAAGAACAGGAGTACTTGTGGCACCTTAGAGACTAACAAATTTATTAGAGCATAAGCTTTCGTGGACTACAGCCCACTTCTTCGGATGCTAAACATTCCAAAATAGGTAGTGGTTGCACCATGTACATGTATCCACTAGGGGCTTGATTGAGGCCATTGTCTTTATCCCCTTTAGCCCTTATTTTAACCCAGCTTGGCTCTCTCATCAGAAAGGCGTCTGCACTGGCAGTTTTATCCTTGAGTTCATTTTTGACTCTGCAAAAGATTACAGATATAAAACCATAGTGAACTGAGACAGAGAGTCAGCTGTAGTCTGGGGTTTCCATTAATAGGATTGTGTGAAAGGTGAAATTGTTTCACCTTTCCATGTGGCTGTTCGGCAATTGGTCAAGGTGGCCTTTGTCTCTTAGAAATTTTAGTGATGGGCTAGGCATTTCCCCAACCTTGTCAGGCTATGGATGGAAGGGAGGCAACAGCCTGGAGAGTACAATTGCAGAGTAATATAAAGCCATTAGATGATTCCAGGTGGAAGGCACAAGCCATTTCATCTTTAAAACTGGCTTGTGAAAGCTGCAATCATCTGATGGATAATTGAGCAGAGCATTCGTAGACAAGACCTCTCCAACTGAAATGATTCTTCAGCCCTTTGATTACCAAGGGGACAGGTGTGTGTTAAAGTTCCTTTGGAAACATAGCAACTGCCTTTAGATTTTTGGAACTGACAGCACATGAAATGTTTAATTGGTGCACGAAAACTCTGATTGTATCTTAGCAATGCCTTGGAGATTTGAAACACACTCTGACATGGGCCAGAAATATTTTATAGTCACAACTCCTTGAAATTAGTGTGAGTCATTACTGGCTTGGAATATTTGTGAGATCCTAATGAGACACACTGGCTTCTGTACTCAGTGATTCTCCAAGACTCTACATCACTATCCTAGGACAGTGGTTCCCAAATTTGTTCCGCCGCTTGTGCGGGGAAAGCCCCCAGCGGGCTGGGCCGGTTTGTTTACCTGCCACGTCCGCAGGTTCGGCCGATTGCGGCTCCCAGTGGCTGCGGTCCGCTGCTCCAGGCCAATGGGAGCTACTGGAAGCAGTGGCCAGTACGTCCCT